>NW_009607026.1:385-31849 GCF_000690535.1 Cariama cristata | reverse complement strand
AAGAAGAAGCAGTGCCCATGAAGACTTCGTTCCATAGCTCCTCCTCAGTTACAAAACTTAATAATTGTCTGCCTACACAGGCGGAGAGACACCAGAAACAAGGGCCAGTACCTCAGACATTTAGCTATTCCTTGAGGTGTGGACAGCAGTTATCTCCCTCTTTCATCCACAATTTAACAAAAAGACTCCACACTCCAGTTCTTGACTGATACGCAGCCGCAAGTAGACAGTGATGGTTGAGATTTTACCTACTTCCACTTTTAAATTTATTGTTCTTTACTGACCACCTCTAAGCTTTTGCCCACTCGGGTTGCCAGCTGCCCTCTGGAAATACCCAACTTCCCCAACAGATGCTCAGAGTGCTTCCTGGAGGCACCTGCCTGCCTACAACCACCCTACTGGGAACGTATACTAATTTTGTGATGTTGTGATCTGCAGGTTGGTTTTCTAGACGTTCCTTTAGTCAAGCAAACATTACCAGAAATACCATTAGTTCCTTCTTTCCCCCACCATCACATTTGTGTTGCTATATGATCAATTCCTACATAAAAAGCAAAGGAACAATGACACTTAGGCTATGAAACACTTTCTCTGATGACTCGTGCATTTTAGGAGGTTTATATTTACAAGTGATTCATGCATTAAAGATTCCAAAGTTTTTTAAAAAAAAAAAACCACCTTCAGGAAAAGAAGAGTCCTTAATGTTTAATAAAGGCTGCTTCTGCTACCAATCACATCATGTGAATGGTTCCTCAACAGAGAAGTGCGACAGGAAGTAAAGTAAGTTTTCAGTACTAGCTGCACGTTTACACTCACACACATACCTTTTGTCTCCATTGTTGGGACCCGAAGGCAGCTGAAGGTAGAGGTAGAGTTTCTCTAGGTCTGTAAACTTCTCAACTTCTTGCTAGAAAACAAAGGTGTTTTGGTTAAAACAAAACAAACAACAAAAAAGGGTGGGAGGAAGGAGAAGAAGAAAAAGTAAACAGTAAGAGTTGAGCCTGACAGCTAAAAATGCTCATCGAATAGTGTATTTCTAAATAATGTAGTTTCACACAAGAAAATATCTACTTATGTGAAAGAATGTGACTGTGAGCTCTCTGGGACTAGAAATGTGATTTTCTATTTTATTTGCACACCATCACACACTAGAAAGCACTTGTGACCATTACAAAATTCACACACAAAAAAAGCAGAATCTGGAAACATGTCAGTAACTGATCACTTCTGCAACCAGGCATGCAACATGAAAACTTTATCTTCTCAGAACACACATGAAGCACCTCTGAGAACACAGCATCAAAAAACAGCTGTGCTGTAACAACGCGGGATGTCAGACCTGATCCTGTGATCCACTACACATTAATAGTCAAGTTTCACAGACTTCAATGAAGCCGCTTTAAAATCTATCTATATACATATGTATTTTTTTGTTTCCTTTGGAAATCGGAATTACTGAACAGGTACTGAAGACAAGCCATTCAGTTAACATGAATCTCGGTGATACTGGACTCCTCCTCCAGAGGATACCAGCTGAGGATCAGTCACAAGGGGACATTTTACCTGGTGTATGCAAATAGTGATTGTTACATACAAACCAGCTACATGGACTTAGAAATACTAGGAAAATCAGTTGTGGTAATGTGCTCAGGCCTGCTTCAGCAACAGTGCGAGCAAAGCCGTGCAGCAAGGAGCGAATGGGTTCTCCTTCAGGAAGATGCTGCAGAAGCCATGCATGAGGTGGTGCACCATGAGTACAGAGCCAAAGACTGACATGATGCCTTTTTAAGTCAGAATACAGCTTTTGGATTACAGTTAATTCTCTTTTCCTTTACTGTTGTTGTCCAAAAGGAAGAGAAGAGAAGAGAGCAGGACCAACAGGTAATGAGACCTGACTGTTTGCTTCAGCAATGAGCAGAACAGAGAGCAGGGAAACCAAAAACCTAAACGTCACTTCAAACCGGGGCTCCCTACACTCCCAGTCATCTCCAGATCCCCTTTGCTTCAGCCAGCACAAAATTAACAGCAGCACTAGAGAGAGGCGAGCTCCCACCTCCCCTCCGCTGGCTTGGTGGCCAACGCGTGGGTCCCCTCCCCGACCTGGCCTCTGGGCAAGGACCGGCAGGACATGCCGTCCGGGGAAGGGCACTGGCAGAGCGCAGCGGCTCGCTCATCCCCACCGTCTGAACTCACCGCAAAACCAGTCCACAGAACTGGGCCACCAGCAATGCGACAGACCTCCTCAGAGCCAAGAGAAACACTTCCAGCAGCAGCCAGGTAACAGGCCCTAGATTTGTTGCTTTTATAAGCTGCAGCAAACCACAACTTTGTCAGTTTTAAAGAAAAAAAAAAAACAAACTCCTGAAATTTGCTGACACCGATTTCTGCATGGCTCTACAGCAGCTTACACAGCAGTGGAGCTCAGACCACCAAATATCCAGAGAAGTATTTCTTAATGGGTGCATTTTGTCAAATTCTCTGTTCTTCCTTTCCTGCATAAATCATAGCATTTGGACTGGTGGGTTTTCCTTTAACAAATCCATTATTGAAAGATTAACATTTCTCAAAGAAAGAATTTACAGAAAATTAATCATTTATTTATGAAAAGATAGAAATTTGACAACTGCAAGAAAACTTGCACTTCTTTATTAGACTTCCTCTTCTTCAAGGAACTTAGCTGCTTTTTGTTTTAAGCAGCACACCAAAGGATGCAGTTCAGGTGAGATTACCTTGCATGGTAAGCGCCAATTCATGCGGCAAAAGCATCCCAGACAAAATAAAAAAAACAAACCCTGATGACTTTGATGCTGAGGTAGAAGACAACCTCTTACTTCCAAATCTAGTGTGCCAGAGTGCAACATAAAGGGTGAAGTTTTGGAAGAAACATTAAAACTTTCATCAAAATACACTGAAGTAGTCTCAGTGCCCACTGTAGTGGAAGCAACTTCTGCTGTGCCCTGGCATGGAAGGACCCTGCCTGAGTCATGGAGGCTCCCCCTACACAGGTCCCATTCGTCATACCCCCTAATTAAAAACAAAACACAACACCCAATGATACATGTGTAGAGAAAAATTTTTACTGGGATTACGTTAGCAGAGCCTTTTCCAAAGGATGCATGCGAGGCAACAACTCTCTCATCAGCAAAAGTGCATCCCTAGAGCTGAGGCAGCTGAGGATGGTGGCTTTCTCACATCCTCAGAAGCAGCCGGACAGGGATGTTATCTCACTGTTTTCACTCAAAACCTGCTCCTCTCCACGCCTGGCCCCAGGCAGCACTCTCTGCAAAATTTCTCCAGCTTTCAGCAATGGCTGCGGGGAAGCCCCGGGGATGCAGGATCTCCTCGAAACAGGAGAGTTAACACGCAGCCAGGAGTCACAGGCTGTTCACAGAGGTAATCCTACTTGGGTGATAATTAGATAAACCTAAGCTTATTAGATGAGACTGAATCTATTTAGAGAAAATAATCTTAAAACTGAACAAGTGGCAGCAAAGAGATAGAGTATGACAGTCAGGAAACATGGCGTTTTGTCCATTTTAAAAATTTGTTAAATATTATGTTTTGTTTAGGCTGTTTTCTCAAAACATTTCTAAAACTCTCAAAACTTCGTTTACAACCTTGGTAAGTACAATCTCTTCTTCAACTTTGGCTGACATCCACCAGTGCTCAGTGCTAAAGGTCTGGTGAATTCAGTAATAATTCTGTTACTGTAACTGTTCAAAGTATCAAAACTTTCACATTTAATGCAATCAGAGATGAATTTGGGCAACTGGAGGAACATCTCAGTAGGCCTACTGACTACTGACCGAGAAGAGATTCATTCATCCTGAGTTTTTCGTTGTGCTAAGTTGGATGCATATGAAAATAAATGAAAAGAAACAAGAACACAAAATATACTATACACTTTCTCTACCATCACCCCCCAAATAGGTCAATACGGTGGAAAAAAATAGGCTAATAGCGCAGAAAAGAGTGACAGCATCAAAAGGAAGACTGTGATGCTGGCATCACCTTGGACAAATTTCCCTTTGCATAGCCCATTAAAGCTTATGCTACAGTAGTTTCAAAACCCATACAGAATGTAAAATGTCTAGGGGATCCTTTTCTGCTACTTAAAAGGATCTAAGTAAAAATTTTGCTTGAAGTTTCCTGACCTTGATTGACTGGTTCTATCAAATCAGATGAAGACTGTCTAATTCTCCAAAGGCTATTTATAAACTGTATTTCTTGAAGGTGCATTAGAAAAATGTATAAGCATGCTAAACTGCTTGCAGGACTGAGGTGTAAAGCCATCACAAAGCACCACCTCTGTTACTTTTGGTCTTCACACGTTATGTCTACCTCCTGTGATTGGAACCACGTTAAATAAAGGAAGATCCAGTGAAGATAGGGAGCAAGCAGTGTTCACACTTATTTTCACAACTTGGCTTCAATTTAGCAAAAAAATATATCAAGAACTCAAGATATGAGTGATCTTATATTCCAAGACAGAAAAACTAAGGACCAAGAATTAGAAAATTTGTTCCAAGGCTAAGCCAAGACTTTCAGTAACATATAAAGGAGCAGAAATCTCTGATATTTTTGACAGTTACCAAATACAGATAGTTTACCAAAGAAATGCAAAAAATAAGTAGCAAACAAATTAAACCAGAGATCCACTCATATTTGCGTTATCAGCAGCCGCAGATCTGCTCCAAATGAATCTGTCCTTTTGCTATCTAAGAAAGACACAGAACAAGGATCTCTTAGGAACAGATGCAACTTTCTTTTTCATTCTAACAGGCATTTTGATTGAGCAAATAAACAGCTGTGAAATAAACCAGGATGGCCAAAATATTGTTTGGTTGGTTGGTTTTTTAAAATGAAAATAGCAGGTTTTGACATCTGGTTCCATTCTGAGGGATGCCAACTAGACACTGAAACTTTTCGCAGCACAAAGAGTCAAAGATCAGTTCAACACAGAATGTGGTTAAGGACTTAATCTGTTATAGGAAACAGGGGTTTATGTTCCTGCTTGAACCAGAGAACCTAGAAATTTGAACATGAGTCTCCAGAATCACAGAAAATTGTTTAAGGTTTCCTGACCATCACGGATTGGTTCTGTCTACCTGGTTTTCTCTGACTGCCGGTCTACTGTCAGGTCACAAACGTTAGTGAAGTTTCATCCTAAAGTTGTCAAAAGGGACTACCATGGGAAAACTCCAGGGAACGTGCTTTTTCTAGATTGTTTTAAAGAAGAAAATATTTAGTCAGGCCAAACTTTAAATAAGATAGAGGGAGAATATACTAAGGAACAATTAGCAGAGTTACAACTTCTGCAATGAACACGGTGAAAAATGGCATTCAAATTTGAACTATCTAGTATTTCCACAATGAAGGTAGAATTACAGGTTATTTCTGTCCTCAAGTTCTGGTGAAGAAGAGGCTGAAGGCCGGGGCACTGCTGCAAGCTTTTTGCAAGACTACTATTTTAGAGAGCATGAACTGATCTTAATATTTCTTTCCACATGTTGAGTATTTATAGATAACTATAATCAAAGTAAAAAAGGCTATGCCAATGGCAACGTAACTTGCATCTACTGGCAGACTGGTTGTAAAAACTTGTCATACTTCAGCAGAACAAACATCTATTATTTAACAACCAGACTAAGAATAGCAAAGTAGTCAAGCAATCATCTCCCCACTTCGTGAATAGAGAAACAAGAAGCAAAGGTTAAATAATTTGCTCAAGGTCAGATGATTTGTTGGAAATATGATCAAGACAGAAAATAGCTAATACGAAACAGAACCTATTACTCTAAAAAGCTCCTAATAAATACATATGATATGCTTTATCTGAACAGAAGCAGGAACATATTTCAGGTGTTAAATATTCCAAACAAGCCCTAAAAACACGCAGCAGCTTTGTACTGACAGTGTCCAAGCACAGCTGCCAGAGCTTCACAGAGATTCTGCCTGTCTCACATAGGGCCAAAAGGACAAGTGACGAGCTACCACCTTTCTCCGCAGCAGGACCAAGGCACATTGCTTCAACAGATCTTACCCACTGCTGCAGCCCATATGGTAACTGCTCCAGCCATCAGCAGCTTTGGTTTTCATGGCCATCGATCCAGTACTCTCTCACCAGCACTGACCTCTTTTCAGAGGGCTAAGTAAAGAAACCTTAACCTTCTTGCCGAGCGATTATATGGAGCATACCATTTTAAAAATCAGGTTCAAGAGTTCACTTAGTATGTGGCAACAAACATAACAACTGAAGTCATAAGAGAATCCACTGCTAGACGTGTTTACTACAGTTAAAAAGATGTTATAATGAATTTTTAATGTCTGTTTACACCACAATTCTGGCTAATTATCTTTTTTGGATTGCACAGTATACAATGATTTTCTTATGATCTTCCAGAAACTGACAGTATGTCAGAATGTAAGTGGTGCAGCACAACAGGCAAAAGGCAGTTAACTTTGGTCTCTTGTATGAGTAATTGCAGCCCCAGTGCCCTTACACTAGCTGCTTTCCATAGCCCTCCGCTGCTAGCTACCTCCACAACAAAGATGATCGCCATCACCTCTGTTTCTTCTTCCTACTTCTCTCTTGCTATCCTATGTTGAACTAGGCAGTCTATGTGCTAAAGAGCATTCCCGTGTGGCTCTGCACACTGCGGCTGTGACTGGTGCTACCAAACACAAACGGCAACAAGTGGAGTCTGATTTTTCTCTACTGGTGTTTTTTCTTTTAAGATTGCTAGCAAACTGATCAAGTTTAAATGCTTTAAGGTATCATCAGCACCTCCCAATATAACTGAAAGCTAGTCCCAAATCTCCTCTTCACAGTAAGAAGGGAGACAAGGGACAGACATTGTCCCTTTATTCTGTACAAGACCAATTCAAAGACCCTGAAAAGGTTTCTAACTGAACCAAAAACTTAAGAAAGTGCACTTAAATGAAACATTCTGACCTCCCCATAAGCTTGGAGTCAGACTCTTTGCAGGCAGCTGGTACCCCAGTCACAGGACCGCTCTGACAAACCCATACACATTCCACCAAAGAGGCAATCTGCTCATCTACCTCCTGCAGAACAAAACTGGACAGGGCTGCAAGGAAGCTCCAAACAAGTTATGTAGAGCTATATAGTTATAGCATTCTAGTTTAACATACTTCTAGATTCTGTCTTGCATCTCACAGCTTTCCAAAAGCATGTAAAAATGCAGAAACCATTTTGCCAGAATTCAGCTTAATTTTTATTTCCTGAAACTATTCTGATCTTGGATTTTTCTTTTTTAAACTACCTGTTCTACTTTTGCTAACCTAGAGTGGTCTTTCCACTGTTGACAGGACTCCTCTGAACTCATTAGCAGGACAGACAAGAAGGCATTTGGAACAGAAAATTAGACCATCAGGACACTGCTGCTCTGTTCCAAGCCAAGCTATGGAGCTGTGAGTCCAAAAGCACTATTCAGAAAAATAGCTTGTCCCTCCAGTGGATAAGACCTACACAAATGAAGAGCTCACACAACCTGATAATCCCTACCTAGTACCCTGGGTCCACAAAACTGTGGAATTTAATGCAAGAGTAGTCCTAGCGTAATTCCATTTTCTTAAAACTGATTTCCAAGAAGCAGATGACCAGTTAACCTCCTACTTATTTACTTCCTCTCCTGTAGTTAGGAACACCTACCCCACTTCCCATTTTTCACCACAGAAAAACCTGGTGTTAAGAGTTTTACAAGTGCAATTTTGCAATTTGCCCTTTGCCACTTAAGATTGACATACACAAAAATGAAGATCTTAAGACACCTGCTTTGCGTCCACAAATGTCAATGAGGAATAAAGTGGAAAAAATCGATATTTTGCATTGCTAGTTTAGTTGGATGCCTCCAAGAATTTTGAAACATAGGCAAAATTGGGTCCAAAGTTTGTTTGCAATACAACAATACAGCTTAAACCTCTTATCACAATAAATTAAGACAACATTTTAAGGAAAGAGAATCCAGTGCCATCTGAATTAGCCTTCGATAATGTGACTTTAAGGAGTATTCTTATCTAGCTCAGCCATACAGCTGAACAGATTCTATTTGATAGTATCCAGATGGTTGTCTATGTCATCTTTTTATCTTACCCGCTGGTACTTCTAGATGAAATGCCGAAGGTAAAAAGTCAGAATAAGCAGTCCCTTCCAGTCTTAAGATTTACAAACTCAGACTCTGATTTAAAGAAACTTGCAACCTGCTCACTATTAAAAACAAACAAATAAAACCTCTTTCTGAGTTAGCACTAGATATTTGCTTCCCAGAAAAAAAAAAATCTCTTATCACTGTCTAGATCCTGTTATTTTACTGCACAAAGGAAGACTATGTTTATGTGTTTCAAGGGCTTTCATTCTTCAAATCAGGATACATCTCTCTGTCCTAAGTAGTATAGCAGAGCTAACAGCAGTGCTGCACGTTTCTGGGGAGGTACCTGAGATGGTGTGCAGCTTTCGAAGTTAGCAAGATTTAAAAAAACAAACCAAAAATCTGACAAGTATGACACCTGCAAGATTTTCACAGACCAGGACATTAGTCTGCCAGGTTTTGTGCAAACATGCAGTTCAATCCAGTTCCTTCCTTAAAATGTAGTACCCACCATGAATTAACTGTTTCAAGGAAACAACAACACAAGCAATAATCACTGTCATTAAAGGCCTAAAGAGCAATGGAACTTGAAGGCACAATGAGCTTCTTGCATACTCTGATCTGTGCAATACATAATCCTGCATTTAATAAAATCATGCTTACAAAAGCAGTAAGTCACCTTTCTGTGCTGTACCTATACTGACAGTTCTACAAGTGGCAATCATAGCCACTTGCTGCTCACGATGAGGTGTCAATGTTTCCACAGAAAACAAACACCAAACCCACATCATGTATTTTTTTGACAATGGGAACTAATTTTGATCACATTTAGTGGTAGTACCTTAAAGCACTACTAAGGAAAGGCTTCATAACAGCTGCCAGTCTCCAGAGCCATCTATTTTGGTCTTGCAGTTTATTAAATATTAAAAAGCATTCTGGAATTGTACTTACCAAAATGCAGTCCACTTTAGATTGTACAGTTTTGCTAGACGTGAGGAAAGAAAGAGAGAATAGAAATCTTGAATTAATCTAAACAGCAATGACAAATACATTACATATTAGAATTTCTACCACTGTACTACAGGCTTAATCTCCTACTGTGAAATACCCTGCTAGTCTATGGAAGAATAGGCATCTGGTTATTTTTTTTGTACAAAGTCACCCCAAACTTAACTGTTTGTTAGAATTCTTGCTGGTTTGCTCTTTTATATACAGAACTGTACTTTTTTTTTTTTAATGAAATGTCATTGCAACTGGGAGCTATTATTCCAAGTTGCAAAGCAGCCAGGATGGTTGCCACTACTTTTATTGTAAGCTCTTCCACAATTCAGATGCATTTTACTTGTTCATCTGTAAACACAATTAACACTCCCTTCTCCCCACACTTCAGCAAACCCCACCACTTCAAGACATTTATTTCCAGCTTTCCAAAGAGCTGCTACAAAGCAGACAATTAGTATACCACTGGCAACTAAGGAGTTTTCCATGTTAGCCTCACTACCTCCCAGCTGGCTTATTAAGATGACATTGGGTGGGGACTGAATTAAAGATTGCCATAAATGACCTCAGTACACATGCCAAGGAGTGCAAATGGTATGGAACTTATTATACTTCACACACATAAGCAGCTTTTGTGTTTCTTCAGGGTGCTGTATTTCATATATTCAGTCTGACTGCATCAGCTGAAGGCATTTTATCATCGCTCTGAAGAGGAGCAGGAGCTTTAACATGCAAAAACCAATAGCCTTTACTGCTGGGCACCTACTAAACAAGCACTAAACAACCATTTCAGAGTTCAGGAAGCGATTCTTTCCTAGTAGAATAAAACATAACTCAATCTCCTGTTAACACAATAAAACATCTCATTTCCAGTTATTTTACTTTTGTACAGGTGCTACAACGTACAAAGAAACACCAAGTAAGGTATCTGATGGATATACTAAAATCATAAGTAAGAAACAAGCCAAACAACCGGCTCTAGAGTCTGGTGGTGATAGGAACCAAAGCCACTGAACCAGCACCTACTGTTGTACCAGATGCTCAAAGAGGCAGGAGCTCGGCTGTCCTGCTTGTTAACACCACCTCATTTTGAAACCAGACAGTCTAAAAATCTGTTCTGCGGGAGCTGCTAATACTGATGCCCCTTCCGACGCAAGAACTGCATATGCTATAGTGACAGAATACAATAAAAAATTTCAACAGGTAAGAATATACTACAAGTCCACTGAAGCAGATACATCAGCAGACATCCACTTCAGCTGACTTTGTGTAGGAGAAGACAATCAGATGGGTGGACATCCAGGAACACCAGGAAGGTAAAGCAGAGCTGTCGGGGATTTGTGAGAACAGGGAATGCTAAGGACGGTAAAATGGGACCTTCTCCTTGCCGTGGGGAAGACGCTCACATCTATTGGGTTCCCTTTAGTTGCTACAAATGTCATCTCGCTTTTCAAAAACCACTGTCTTACTAGAAAAGTGAAAGGACACCAAGCATGGAAACCTGCTGCTGCTGCTAAGAGTTATCACTGTGTCTGACCCAAAGCTGACCAAGGCATGCTGACACAGACGGCTGCTCCAGCAGCACTTCTTTCACCCTGGACCCCACCTCGCCCCCCTGCCTCCTCCCCCTAGCAGGGGCCCGCAATCCCTGTGCTGCTACAGATCCACAGCCTCTCCTACAAAGCACTGCTCGTGGCAGCAGGCAACCGGGCTTACGCATATGTACCCATTTTTGTACCTAAACCTTTCCTATGGCTTCACATGATAGCTTAACACAGAAAAGGCGCGTGGAGGAGGAGAAGGGGATGCAGGGTACAGGCAGATCAAACTTAGTCCAAATACAGCCCCTGCTCTACAGACTTGCAGACGACATTGCGTGCTAGGCTTTTCGAACGAACATGCTTCAGCCAGCACCGTTTCCCATCCTGCTAGGTTCTGCCAAATTGCACATAAGCACGCCCGTTTGCATTAATATTTTCTTCTTGCAAAGAGAAAGAGGCAAGTTGCCAGGAGGCAGCTGGGCAGGAGATCCCTAGAGCTGTCCTTTTTTCTCCAAATATCAGTCTGAGTCAGTAAATGTAAACTCTCAAATTTAGTTCAGGCTCGTCCAATTGTGACCTCTGCTCCTACAGCACCGATCAACGGTGTCAAGACACCGCGGCAGAAGAGCAATAGTAAGGCCAAATACAATTTCCCTATGTTTCCTTTTCGTCAACTGGCGGCACAAAAAAGACAGTCAAGTTCATGTCCTCCAATCTGCAAGCAGATGTTGTGACATTTTAAAAGGCAAAGGTCCCATGGCTTCAGCAGGGGTAAGTGTGATGTCTATTTTAGCAGCAACTTTTTTCATCTCCTGTTCCATGTTCCCTAGTATACTGGGGGAGGACATCATTAAAATTTGTTAGTGGTAAACTGAGGCTTCCTTCATCTTAGCCACAGTACAGGTTAACATGGCCTGATGCTATAAAGCCTGTGCCTAATGACATAAATGCTTATTTACCTTCCAGTGGAGTTGATCCACGTCAAAGTCAAGCAACAGCAACCCTGAGGAACGAGCCCTTTGACTGTGAAGGTGCTGGGACACTGACCTGCTCATGGTCCTGAGCACTGCACAGAAAAGCTCCACCTGGTGACACTGCAGGATACATCTCCATTGAGTCAGGAGATAAAAGGACAAGTGACAAAGGTGGCACAGGAACAGCCATCCCAGTTACAATGTATTTGCCACTTCTGTTTATTTCATCCCACTTCTTCATTCCCTAACAGGACAGATGTGTTTTGAAAGCTGAAATTTCATTTACAAATAAATAAGTCTGCTTCTATCTCTGTCAAACGCATCCCTTATCTGGTTACTACTGTGATTACAGTAACTGCAACCAGCAATCCCAAGAGCAAGGCTGAACCAGGTCCTACACAGAGCTGTTCCTACTGTTCAGAGTCTGCTACCCACACGCTTTGCTACGCATCTAGAAACAGCTGCAGGAGAGCAGTGGGAGTCATAGATGTTCTCGCTAATGAAAATAACTGTTTGAATCTATTAGGGACCTGAGCCCATTGGAAAACCAAACTTGGAAACCGCACCGTAAGCCAGCAGCCAGCATTGCCCCTCCCGCAGCGCTGCTCCTGGGGGCTTGCTGTGACTCACCCCCACCTAGAAGCACAGCTGATATTACTCCTCTTTTGTAGGTCTTCATGCTTCTATGATTCTATACTGACAGTCTCCCTGAAGTTAAACTAGTTCACTTACTTGATCTAAAACTTAATTCAGTCTACTTCAAGCAGTTTCATCCAAGACAAGAAGGTGCCTTTGCCGAATCTGGAGGTAGCTGTCTCTTACAAGTGATAACAAAGGTGGCTGCTTTTACAGCTGCCTTGGATTTACCAGCTTGCACCAGATAGTGACCCACCACAAGAACCTGGGAGCATAAAACTATATACCAAAACTTTGCCCCCCCCCCAAAAAAAAAAGAAGAATGACACTATCACAACCAACAATGAACCTTTTCATCAGTGGATGCAGACTGTTTGAAAGTTAAAGCACACTGAGTGACTCAAGAGGGACATAGTCCTCTTCTACTGTCTACAGAAACGCTCCTCAAACATGTCAACTCTGCCCCAAACACTACCAGTCTGCTTCAACCCGCTCATCTCTGAAGAACTACCATCAGCCACTCAAAAACAAGAGCCTGGCTTCTACTACTTAGAAAAACAGCAGCGAAAAAGGGGTTTCTTAGCCTTTGGTTTAGAGAAACATCACAGGGTGGCTCCCTGCAAAAGCCGTTGTGTTTCATGGAGACCTCCAGTCCTACATCCTCCCAGGGAACACACCTTGGCTCCTTTGGGTCTGCAGCAGAAAGCCTTAGTGCAAAGCCACCAGCCCATCTTAACAGCCCCAGCTTTTGACTTAACCTTTAGGGCCAAGATCTTGAGAGAATCTTGAAGGCAACTTTTGAAGGCTGCAGTAATTTAAGCTCCTAAATGCTGAAGCCACGTTGACAAACTCCAGAAAGTATCTTGGGGAGGACAGGGAGGGGAGAAATAAGACTAAAGCATTTCCTCAAACT
Organism: Cariama cristata; assembly: GCF_000690535.1. Lineage (NCBI taxonomy): Eukaryota > Metazoa > Chordata > Aves > Cariamiformes > Cariamidae > Cariama > Cariama cristata. The sequence goes on along the minus strand of NW_009607026.1, from coordinate 18,675 downwards.
GTTCTTCTATCTTATGCCAAAGTATGCATGTCTGCTTTCCCTGACCTATTTATGTATTTCTACTCAAAACAGCCCTGACTTGGCATGGACAGAATGAGGAGTGTGTTCTCTCCCCAGGTGTGCAGCTGGGTTTACTTTGCAGTGAGGGAGAGATGGAAGGGTAAAAGCAGGAGAAAGCAAGGAGATGTAATTTTTTTCAAAGTGGCATAAAACCAGATGCTGCCAACCTTCCTCTAATTCAGCAATGCTTTACTTTCAGGAGTAGGTAACTGAACTACGTTGAGCAACACGGGACTATCGTATTACAAGAGGTGGCAGAATTCAGTTGCTCTGAGCACACCAAGTATTTCCTTAGTGCTGCAAATAGTAGAAGCCATATAACCACAAGGGGTATGAGAAGCCTTATGTCTGTGAGACCAGAAAGGGAAAGGTGGTTGGGAGAGGTATAAGGAAGCCCTCGAACTTATTAGCTACTGCCTAGTTAACCCTAAGCCTTCTCAAAGCCTGCGCAGCCACTGAAACTAACCCTTACCAGCTTTCCAACTGCAGAGCACTCACTCCCTATGAAAGCCAGTAGCATAACAAATACGAGGGAGCATGCACACGTGCACAGGGCACACGCTGTACAAACACCCACCCACTGCAGCACAACTCTGGTCCTGGGACACATTGTCCAGAGGAGGATGCTGGCCAAGGGGCTCCCGGTTGTGTTCCCAGCTGAAGTGGGACAGCAGCCCCCACCCCCCCAGGACACCGTGGTCCTGCTCAGGCAGGGGACCTCCCAGACCCAAAGTCACACGGGACACAGCTCTCATCATTCAGGCACTAGCAGCGGACTCAATCTTTGAATGGAGGAAGATGTTAGTAACAGCAACAAGTCCAGTTCAGCAAAATTCAGGGGACAAGCGGAGCCACAATTTATTGTGCAAAATATCATAATGGTTTGACTAGGTGGTCAAACCCAGACAGTCCAGGGTGATTTTTTTCATTCTAAGTTTCGTATCACCAGTGAAGTTGCCACAGATACTCTGTATCTCCTTCAGCCCAAGACCGCGGATATCTGCATAAACTGGAACACTCTTGTAGCTGTGTTTCATGTGCTTGGTACACTTTGGGCAGCCTAGGGAAAACATTCTTTCTGCCAGACCCTAATGCAATTTATGAAAAGGAACCATTTTCCATCACTGCTAATAGCTGTGCCATACATCACGAAGACAGGATACGACTCCTGACCCAACAGCAAGGGTTCCCCACTGCAGGGCTCCCAGTTTCCAGTACTTACGCATTATGTTACATTATTACCCAATACACACAGGGCACAGTAAGAAAAGTTGCAACTAGAAAGGAAAATCCCAGCGTACAGTTATTTATCATTGGCACAGTTAACTAGTTACCATCTGAGATGGTAAACCACCTACCCTCTCAGACAATTAACGAAGAGAGAGAGAGGAGGTTTACGCAGTTCTAAAATAAGCTTTCTTTGGAGAAGAGGAAAAAACCAAAACCAAACCAAGAACGCTGTAAGGTTTTTTTCCTCTTGAGGGATCAGCACAAGACCAGCAACACCTCAGCGCAGCCCCGGCGCAGGAAGAGGAGCAGGGGCTGTCTGGGACCCCAGGAAGCCCTCCCAACTGCTCACTCCCAGCCCATGTGTATGACCCTAATGCTCTACGGCCACACGCTGCTCCCCCAATATTTTTAAGCAGATATCTGAAAACAAGCCTTCCGTACGAGAAGGATACCCAAGATAGCAGAGCTGTCTGCCAAGGAAGAATTATTTTGGCCATGCAGCCTTTTCAAAATTACTCAGGTCTGAAAAGCCTCCACTTCCCACTGCATCAGTCATTTCCCCCATACAATCTCTGAGGGCTGGTTGTCAAACTATTTAACAACAGGGTCTACAGGTAGTCTTGAAAGGCTGCTTCTACGGGGAGCAATACCACTTGAGTAGCATTTGCCAGGCCCGCATCTCCCAGGCAGAAGAGGTATTTGGGTGTTGATAGCACCCAGGAGCTCCTTTTCCTGTGCAGTGTCCTGCTGCCTCTGCCTCTTGCAAAAACCCAGCTAGCTCCCGAGGAAAGCAAGTTAAGGCTCCGCTACTAAATACCAACAGTGACCGTTTTGGCAGAGTCATCTTTCTGAAAGCCACATTAAAATAGAGAGGGTCATTATTAAACTGACCACACATCCTTTCGGAAAGATTCAATATCTCTTCCACAACTCTGACGACATCAGGTGACATTTAAAAAAAAAAGTATCTATTTAACTCTGCATGCTGTGGGGAACCACTCAATAAAAGGATTACCAACCCTATTACAGTAAGTGGTACTACCAGAAAGGTACTATTATCACATATTATCACATCCTTACCACAACAAGCACTGTGTCCCAGCAGTGCCTGCAGGACTCAGCCCTTAATTCTTAATCTTACTGAATTAATGCTTCTCTTTCTAACAGCTCTAAATATATCTTTATATAACCTTCCATTCAGAAGCACAAAGAAATGTTAAACTGGAGCCAAGGATCATCTAAGGAGAAAATTATGAAACAGCCGCCTATGTGTGCTGCTACTCAATTAACATCTTAACATATGCCATGTTACATTGTCTGGCTTGGCTCACGTTGATAAAGAAGTAAAATGGCTGTAAAAGCATTTCAATTAAATATTTAGAAAGCAGAGCTGCAAAAGGTTGAAACATGTTTGAATCAGTGAAGTGACGACTATATATACTGCACCGCTAATGGAGTCAGAGCTTTTGCTAGCACAGGTTACGGAGGAAGCGAAGCACACCAAAGGCGGGCAGGTCCCCAAGCCGCCCCTGGCAGCCCAGAGCGCCTGACTCCCCTCCCACCCGCACCCCGCACCCTGGGGCAGGCAGAAGCCCAAACCCAGGTGGCTTCTGATGGCACCCAGGGGCTGGCTCCTGGCCTGTGCTTCTCCCTCCCCTGGGCATAACTCAACATCAGACCTTAGAGACAAGGCACTTGAACCTACCACAAACACAAGGTACGGAACCAAAACATTTAATACAAGACGAACTACATCTTCCAGTATTCAAATGCAGATATATTCTTACTCCAGAGGAAAGCTACAGGCACCATACTTGCATCTTGGAAGCACATGAAGCATTGTTATTTCCCCAAAGCGTAGAAACAGCCACTGAAGTGTAGAAAAGCATCCCACTCTGGGGCCTCAAAAAAGTAAACAAAGCAAGTATTCACCCATTTCTAAGTATTGGCTCTTTCAGCTTGAAGGCAGATGACTCCTCAATCCCAGTCAAACCACTCTCCTCAGCAAAATAAGGAAGCAACAAACACAGCAAGCCGTTAAAACAGTACAAGGGCGAGCTGCAACCATTTCATCTTCCCTGTAACCTAATCTACCTCCTTCCACTTAAAGAGAATAAGCCAGACCAGTTTTCCATCAGACACAAGAAGGAGCGATGCTGCATCGCAGTGCTGAAAAAAGTAGTAGTTCAGTATGCCATGACATTTTAAGTTAGTGAAGCTTAAAACTGGTCAAATGCATGACTTCAACACTTGTTACCAAAATAAACGCAACTAAAGTATTTCATACAGGATAAAAATTTAATCTCTTCACCATTTCTGACACTACGATGACTTTATGAGTATTAAATAATGCCAACTACACAAACAGCTGAACAAGGAAGGAAGATAAAGCTGCTAATGAAACGCCCAAGTCTCAAATGCAGCCCATTGTAATGAACTGCCAAGAAATAATTAGCTGGCAGATACCAGAATACCTACATCCGAAATTTAGGTCTATAAACATCTCTTTTAGCTCTCTGAAGAAATCTAGCTGTATTCAATGCTAAAGGCTTGTTTCACAGTTCTTAAAATAACTGGGAAGAACTTGCAACAACCACACACTGCCAGGTGCTCTAATTCCAGCAACAAGACAGTCATTTAAGTTCCTGGGGGTTTTTTTACATTTATTTAAATACAGTATTTTGCCACAAGTTACTTTAATGAACTCTTAGAAGAGACAAAGAAAACGTTTTTACACAGCTCTCACCCTGCTTCTTTCAGCATTGCTCTGAATTAAAATCAGTGCGTATTGTTATATTCAGGCAGGTCTCTATTCCAAAGATACGATGCCCTCTGTACATTATGTGGGAAGATAATATGACTTCAGAGGAGCGGCATCCTATATTTATTACTAATAATCTACACAGGGAACTTCAAGGCATTGTTCTAAGATCAGTCTGGAAGGATCAATTGCCTAGAAAGGCTAAATACAAAAAGCACAGGGTGATCTCAGTAAAGTGACATGAAAAAAAAGACTGCTCAAGTAGGAACTTAATCTAAAGTATATCCCACTAAAAGCAGAAAGAATGGATACAGCTGCCAGATACGCAGGTTTGTGGCTAAACGGCAAATCATCCATTGTAACGGCTCACATATTTCACAATTAAAACATCTGTTTTTAAAACTAATTATGAAAAAACAGATCCATCTTTGGTTGCTTCTGAATTCAGTCCATAGACGGATAAAAGATCTGTTGTGGTATTTTCAGCGATGGTCAGCAGAAGCCTAATCACAACATTATTGCTTAAGGCTAGTATTTCTAAGGGGTCTGAACTGGACATGCTATAAAGCACGATGACATTTTTCTCAAGCCTTTGTCCCACATGGCTCTAAAAAAGGATGCCTAGTGAAACTAAAGGGGTGACACTCCTCAGCAGCACTTACAAAAAAAAAAGGGGGAGGGAGAGCGAATAAAAGCACGCCTACAAAGCACGCGTGCACAAAATCATTTCACTTCCATGGCCGCAGAGCCAACAAGACAAGGAGGAGGAAGGCAGCATCTCGCTGCGCATCGCAGCCTGGCACAGGGCACAGACCAGGTCCTCCACTGCCTTTCCCTTGAGAAATGGTGGCTACAGACAGCTCATGGCAAAGTGAAACAATACTCACACTCATGAGAAAGTAGGAATGGTTTTACACTCTGCTTACATTTAATACACACCCATAAACATACAAATCTGTATAGGGCTATGTTTATTATACACAGTTACACCAAGCTCAGCTGAATCCAACATAAAAGCTTCCAGTGTTAGCAGCTCTACAGCAATGCTTTCCTATCATATGCATTTCCCAATGCTGGCATAGGTGCCTGGATGGCAGATTTAAGCCTGCTGATTAAAGGCATGTTTCTTCTTCTTTATTTCTCATTATTTCCTTTGACATTTCCATGACCCACAGCTATCCTAGTTACTTTCTGTCAACAAACAGGTTTGCTACTGGTTGTACCTCTTTGTTATCTTATTTGTTTGGTACACAGGGAGGTATCATCCAGTTAGCAGTGCCATAACCCAGTCCTACCCAACCTCTTCTCTGGCTTTACCCTAAGCAAGCACTAGCCTGCAGAGGAGACCCGACCCAAACCTCCTGCACCGCCAAGCCCAGCGCTGAGCCCCACACACTGCTTGAGTCCCACCAAGACTCGGACACACCACGCAGCCATCCCCTCTCCAAAATCTGCAGGGTCAACAGCAGAAGGCATCCCATTGTCAGTCTGGAAAGGAGCTCCAGCCTTCACACCACACCACCATCCCAATGCTACCCGGGGCCTGACACACGCTCAGAAGCAGTGGGGCATTTCGAGGGCTGCAGTGGGGCTGGTGAGCCCTTTGCAGATGCTGCACTGGGGAAGTCCAGGTTAACCCACAGGGCCTCCCTGGCACACGCTTTGTCCCTCCAAGCCACAGACAACCATCTTTCCCCTCCACATTAAACAGCTCACCCATAGGCATCAGCCTGTCTTTCTGCAAACAAATTCACTTTTTATCTAGTCCCCTCCTCCCAATGCTGCTTGCAACATCTTATTACCTCCACTTCTGCCCCATCTCTGGACATCTGCATTCCTCCTCCTCACTCCCTCTCCTCTCATGGCTGTCCACCACACAGCTCCTCTGCACCCTTTTTTCCACGTGAGGAACCTGTACCCCAGTGTGGACCTTGGTAACTCCCAGGGAATGCAATTCTTGCAACCTCTTAGGTTTTCCTGTGCTGAGTAATGCCCCAAGTATCCACAAGTACTCTCCAAGCATTTGCCTACTAAAAGGGTCACTTCTTTCATGCTAGATCGGCATGGCTCCACTGCCACAGGAAACACAACTTCTCTCCCTGACCTGTGCCACACTGCTCACTGGCACATCACATAACCCTATTCCCATCCTTGACTTTCTCGTAGAGGTGAAAATTTAAAAGCTGAACGTATGCAGGATGAACATGGCACGGTTGCCTGATGGTGACAGCCATACAGCCTCCCATCTCAAAAAGTTCCTACCTCTTGTTCAGCTGCCACAGGTTCTTTCAGGCCTCCATCCTTCAGCCTTGCAGCTGCACCCTGGGGCATTTCTTACCTCTGCTTACTGGCTTCAACCCACTCCAGGCACAGAAACTGTCCGGTCTCTGCAAATAAAAAGCTGCAAGTAGCCAGAAGGCTCTTGCTAACCTCAAAGGTCAATTCACAGAATACTAAAGCAGTATAACCCATCAGTTTTCCACCTTCTGTTTCTGGGACTAAAAAAAAAATAATCCTAATGGCATCTTTTAAAATGGTTTTAATCCCTAAACTAGGATCCTTAGAAAAGATCCTAACTTTTCTAAGTTACAAACATGTGCTACTCCAATTCTCAAGGATTTAGTTCAGAAAGTTTGAGTTCCCCTAGCCTGCAACCCAGGTGAACTCTGGTTTACCTGCAGACTCAAGAGCTTATCTAAACCTCTAAGATGCACTTGCTTAAAACTAAAGCTGCACAAAATTTAATTAAGTTAAAGCCACATAAGTTCATACTCACATGCATCTATTTCAGTTTCCACCTACAAAGCTGGGTTTGAACACAACTGTACTCACTCCTAGGTGGTTGCTTAACTGTGTTAAACGAGCATCTCGCATGAGCCTGCACTGCAGGACCAGTTGCTCCAACCCAAGATTATGTTTACCGGCTCTCAGGCTGAGGCATCCCTCAGGCCTGTACAGCTTCACAGCCACTCGAACAGACAACTCCACTGCCACCGCTGCATAAACCACCAGCGTAGCGTAGACGAGCATCATTCACTCAGTCACCTTCACCCCACCCACTCCACTGCTAGGCTGCCTCCACAGCCATGATGAATGAACAAGCAAGTCTATCAGATTATTTCTTTCTTCTAAAACCTAATTTATGAATGGAAATTATGAACAGCAGGCATCTGACCAGCATTTAATACCCCAGAACTTTAGGGTCCAGTACTCAGTCTCCTCAGAACAGAGGACAATGCACACAGCCAGTTCGCTCCAGGCAGCCTGTGCTACACCTGGCTCTGCCACCCCGTCCTACTTCTGTAAGTAACAGGGGAGGGGTTGGACTCAAAAGAAAAAAAAATGAGAACTTGGCCATTTTCTTCTCAAGTAACATACCTGCTTTTAGGCATGGCATGGTCCATAAGCATTTTGATACCTATTTTAAAAGTTCTCATGTTGTCATAGTTTTCTTTTAAAAAATATAGAGGGCATGTGAACTGTCCTAGTACAAAGTACTGCAGCCACAGCCACACAGGTCACTGAGTTTGGCACCCTATTAAGACAATTTGCAGAACACCTGCATGGATTCATTATTTATAGTATGTCCATTTTAAACATCCCAGGGAACTGTGAAGTTACACCACAACTTACTTAGTAAAATAGTTGGAAACAGAAAAGGCTGTCCTTGATTAAATCTAGAACAGATTTCAGAAAAGCTGCATTAAACTTCTGACTTTCCAAAAATCATAGCACCAGAGACTTATACTTAAGATGGACGTAGACAGAAAGCTACTAAAGCAATATTTACTGAGATAAGTGCACTGTTGAAATTCACCTGTAGGCTGCAGCACGTAACTGGCTAACATCTTTCAGCATCTATTTACTGAACTATGCTTGTACAAAAGTCTCACACTAATGTTACCCGCAATTACTTGTCTGATGGGTCCTTCCAGAAGGAGACACTGTCTAAGAGCACTACAGAATTGATTGGTCTGAATTTTCATTCCTGTGAACCACATCATGCGTAAACACACCAGTGGAAGAGCAGATGTCCACATTAAGGGAATGAAAATGTGTTTTCCTTATTATTAACATGGTTTGATTTCAATTTTCAAGATGAACTATATGCTGCTTTGCCACTCCCTTACTGAGTAGCTGAACTAATCAAGCCAAAACTGCAGTTCATCTTTCAGAGTTTGACGAATTTAGGAAGGACTATCTCTTCCAGAACAATACAACACATTCAAGCTATCTCCTGATCCTACATTGGGCCTAATTTGCCACAAAGCCACTGGTATTTAAAGTATTCACTGGTAATTAAAAATTTCATTAAAAGTCACTTTATTAAAAAAGTGACAAGAATCACTGTGAAGTGACAAATAACGATTATTAGGTTATGCACCACAAATACCCCTTACAAATATTTTCACCATGAACATCTGGAGCTATTGATTGACAGCATCCCAGTACATACATGTGTGTCTAAGTGTTCATAAAGAGAGGGCTTCCAAGCACTGAACCACTGTAAACACAATCTAAATTTTGTTTTTCAATTAACTACAAGTTTCACTGACTTGAATGTACAAGCCATAGTGGCACATGAACCTCACGTTCTTAATCCCTCCAAGAGAAGTAAGCTTCTAGCAAGAAAAAGATGCAATCCACGGGGATATGTGCAATGAAAGCTAAATGGGGACTACTTAAACTTATTGGTACTAAACACAACAAAACAAATTATCTTGTTTTTCATTTTTATTCTCAGTCTGAGAGATCAAGAGTATTACCATTTTTTTAGCCATTATTACCCAGGAAAATTGACTACCCATAGTGTACATTCAGGCATCTATCTACAGGGTAATCAGACACCTACCTTCTACTCGGAAGTAATCAATAAGAGATAGTCATCTGAATATCTTCATGGATCAAGGATTTAATTATATAGGTTAACAAATCTTCAGGGTTGGCATTTTTTGCATAATAAAATGAAAATTTACAAGACTAATTTTTAACCAAAATTTCACTATAAACTGCCTTAGACAAACTTTTGGCGGATGTAATTAAACACGCACAAACCAACATTTCCAGATTGCTGTAAAAAGAAAAAAAAAGTGCTTTTTCTTACGTGTTCAGCACATTTGTTGATTACTTGGGATTTTTTTAGTTGATTCCGTAAGCTATCTCTAGTTGCTAAATACAACCGATGTTTTCTGTTCCAAATATCCCTTTCTATATTTTTAAAACTAGATCTGTCAGTCCCACTTCATTCACTTGTTGAATGCAGGAGGCAAATACACTTTTGTCTCAGCTGCCAATTCATTTCTCAACTTTTTATGAGTTAATCATTGAACTATACCACTGGAATCAAGTATAACGAAGGTAATTCTGCAGAGCAGGCTCCTAGAGCCAAAAGCTGGCTTAGCTCTTCAGCAAACTGTGGTTCCAAGTGTGTAGCTTGCAATTACTGCCAGTGAGTAATTTGACTGTCCTTTAAATATCAACTAATTTATTTAGTTTACATGACCACTAATAGCAACTGTAGGCCCTAACACAGCTCATCATTTATAATGCTAACAGGTTTAATTTTAAAAAAATAAATAAATAATGAAATCAGACCATAAAGAAAATAGGCAAACTTTTTACGTACCCTTAATGAAACACCATACTTTGTCAGAGCTTGAATTAAAGGTTCGTGTGGCACAGTCTCTGACTCCTACAAAATTATTTCAAAACTATTTTTGGCCTTTGCTTCAGACAGTCTCATGACAGCAGAAAGAGCTGCAGCTTTCATGCAAGGGCTGAGCGCCGGCCAGCCTCACAGGTGCCTCACCCGCAGCTACCACCTTCCATATAACCAGCACAAGAATCACAGAGTGATCATTTACCTCTCATTGAGAAGCACAAAGCATCTGAATCCGAATACAGTGTGGGAGAATGCAGTTGTAGATGGACAATGCTGTGTAAATACCAACAAGCAGAGCTCACTCTGGCAGGGTACCTATCCTGCAAGGGACCCTCCCGGGAGGGCGCAGCAGGAACACCGAGGGACACTGACAGGCACCTGCTGCCCGCGTCCTCGTCCAGAGGAACTACTGCCTGCACATCACCAGCACGGACAATAAACCAGTCCTGCCAGAGGATGTCCAGCCCTGAAGTGGAAGCCTCGAGTCCCAATTTCACGATTGCCTCCAGACACAGCACTCAGAACCACCCTGCCCAGCTCCTCCCCCAGCTTAATAAGCACCCAAGCCTCTCGAGCACTTTTCTCCACTGAATTAGCAATAAAACTAGCGTGTGGTTCCGGAGGAAGGAGTTGTCACTATTTTTCAGAGTAGATTAAAAAAGGACTTAAAATTCCATCCACAAAAAATATTAAATAAACATTATAGTTTTTCAATTTATGGGCCTTCAAACAGTTACCACTTGTGGTACCGAGTAACTGTCTTTTAAATCTGTATTTTAATATGGCAACTGTTCTGAATAGGAAGGGAGAAAGCGCACAGGAGTATTTTCACTGAAGTCACAAAGGTTATGCCAAGTATTTTCAGGTGATTTCTAAACAAGGGCAAGAAGATGCAGCAGAACCAACTGCCCATCCAACTATCCAGCACACCTTGCTCACAACCTAATTCTTGTTTGTCTGAGGGATGCTTGACGCAGACACTTCCAGGCAACCTTATACCAAGCAAAAGTTCCAACATTCCGTTTGTATTGCTGACAGTTTTAAAAATAATTTAATTCACTGCTTTATAGGCAACCCAAGTAATGAACTGTAAATCCTGCTGTCCAGTGCAATCCAACTTTTTCAGTGGCAGGGGTTCCAACCACCTTATAATGGCACTTAGGAATATTTGACTAAGAAATATGGATTGCCTCTACGCCTGCGAGACCATCCATCAAAAAGGACAGCCATAAGTCAGACCTTGACATTTAACCACAAATTTCCTCTCAGGGGGAGATACAAATATGCCTCATTTAATAAACGAGTTCTTCCCAGGAACAAGATTTTCTTCCCAAACTTGAAGTACCTGACAGTTGGTAAGTGATACCATCCCCAGTCAGCTCTGGGGAAAAGCTAAGCAGGACCCGTCGCTCTGGAGGAGCACAGGTACATCCCAAGAAGCCCACGTCCATAGACACATCCCCTAGCTTCGCAACCGCCACACACTGCACCATGCAGTGTGTTTATAGGTTATAGTTAGAAAAAGATAACAGCTCACGTAGCCTGGGCAACAGATAAAAGACTAGAGCACTCACTGGGTGCGGTACTGAGCAGGTCCCAAAGGAGAGCCTGGCAGGTCTGCCACCCACAGGAGGCCCCTCCGCCAGCACTCCCAGGGTGCACGTCCCACCCACAGAGACCATCCCCAGTCCCACCTGCAGCAACACCCAGCCTCCCCACCCTGTGACTGGGACAATGTCAGTGTGGAAGCCACAAGCAATTAAAAACATGCAAAAGGAAAAATATTCGGGAAGTTTTGAATGTTTTTTCCACTGTCTTCATGATTAAACATTCAACAACAGAAAACACTTGGCAGCTTACTGAAAGCCTGTCGATGGCACAGCAGCCCATAACGAGCATACTACTTGATGACAGATAATCCTTTTTCCATTAAATCAAGAAAGCATTAAAATTGAGATACTGGCTAACCCTAGTTAGAACAAACCAAACCCAACCCTCAGAATTCCCAAAGATCTGAGGGAACACAACAAAACACCCCAGCACTTTCAGAATTTTCAGATGTATTTAGGGGATCCTTCTCATTGGCTTGAAAGTACCAGTTTGTGCTGGCCTTCTGGTTGGGTTCTTTCTGGGTGAGAGAGCACTGCATTTTCATTTATTCAATTTACCTTTGAATCACCTGCTGGTAACTTTTCAAACAAGCAGTCCAGCATTCTACACAGACTGCTCCAGAGGCAAGCTAGAAAGTTACCTCCATCTCCTCATCATCACAGTTTAAAAATAAAGACTTCCTTATTTATATATGAGCCTTTGTAATATTAGATATTAGAAAGGCTTGAACCAAAAATCCAAATTTGGATCCCGATCTGAATTTTGCAGCTCTGGCCCTTCTCCAAATACTTCTGTTTGGCAAGCGGCAGAGTGGCGTAACAAGAGAAGGCAACATACATAAGTTATGGGATCTGTATAAAAACATTAAGCTCAACCCCTGCTCTCAAAACTACACACACACACAAGACTAATGAGACCACCCCAAGCCCCACTTAATTAAAAGATTAATCAGTGCTTCAGTATAAATCTGATCACCCAAATCTGAGCAGTACTGTCACCTCAGCCAGTTACAGTATTTTTTCTGACTAATTTATACAACATTCAGAAAATTTTAGGGGGGGGTATTTCTAAGTGTTCTTTTCAGATACAGATTTGGATTCCTACTTGCCAATGACAGACAGACACAGGCAAATCAAACAGAACTGCCCGAAACGGCAAGCAACCCAGGTACGGAGGTCCAGGATGACAATCCTGCAACTCTGTGCTTATTAAGAACTCATTAGAAATGCTGCTCTGAATCACAATGTCACACCATCTGACTTGCTCCAACGAAGGGAACTCCTGCAGTGGAAAGTAAAGTGTTTATGAAACCAGAAATTGCAGATATTTGATGCTGTGAGGTCAACAATTTTATGCACTCCTATGTATTTTAAATGAACAGCAGTAAAACTTAGCCAAATCCTTTATTACTTGAATATTGTTTTTCCCCCATATACTTTATTAGATCCTATTGTTTCAATAAACAAGGACAAACAAAACCCACGAGTAAGAGTGAAAAATCCACTCTTCCTAAATGCAGATTTACAAAGATCTTTTTTCTGCAAAGCTATTCCATCCAACTCGGAGCCAAGATATTCAATAAAACCTCAACTCCATTCTCAAAGGTTACATAAAGGTCAGCATTCATTTTATTCAGGTTTATTTTCTAACCTTGTAAAAATGCCTGCAGACCAAATTGGCTTCCACACCTGCTGACCTAGAAACTCCACCACCGTGGTGGCCGTGCCCCGTTTTGGAAAGTTGCTTCTCCTCCCACGCCGATCTGGCACCGACTGCTGCGTGCCGCTGACCTGCCTGCTGCCGGCAGCATGGAGGAAGGCTTTCCCAACAGCAAGGGGATGCATTTCAGCAGAGAATAGTAAATGCTTTTTTAAGCCACTTTGGCGAGAAGGAATTCTTTCAGGGGAGCTTCCCCCCAAAAGAAGGGTTTCCTCCATACAGAAATGTATAGAAATAGATAAAGGGTGTACCTGGACCTTGTTGAAGAGAATGGAGTATGTCCAAAACAACTCAGAGGGGATGAAGCAGGCATCTTCCAGGAAAAGAAGTTGAGTTGAAAAAAGTGACAAATGGTGTAGGATATATTTTGCCCAATTCAAGAGATCTGCACCACAGATGGTTACACCCTGGCACACAGTTTATAGTTTGTTTACAGTCAAAGAGGCAGTCAAACAGGCACATAAAGTGATCAGATGGATTGTTTTATGGAAATGTCTTCCTTAGGAGATGGCCCTCACCTCAGAAGTGCATTTTTCTCCTAGCTACAAGAGAGCTACATTGACCAACTCATACAGGAACAGAGAGAGTCAAATGAAACTAATTCCACTTTCTGTTCCTATCCATTTGGGGAAGCAGAGTGCGAAGGAGAATGACATGCTGCTAAATGTTTAGCCCAAGGAAGGCTGACCTTCCCTGAAATCATCAAGAACTACTCTAAATTATGGTCCACAGCTCCATTTTTTCCCCTGTATTTGACTGCTTATACACCACATCTAGAAATACATTCAGGACAGGCAAGTCTCACCATTACCTGCAAAAAACAGAACCATAAAGCCAGGGAAAACCGCGTTACTGACAATAAATTTTAGCAGTTTTACACAGCATCTCTTAGCTGAGGGGCTCAAAGTACTTTTTCAAAGGAGGTAAACACACACCTGATGTTACACAGATTTAGTGAAATGAGTGCAGTCCATACACCTGTCAATGATAGTTATTAGCTCTTCCTCATAATCGTTAATAATCTTTTATTAAAGACTTATAAGTTTTGTTTCGCACCTCCACCAATGAATTAACCAGAATGAAGGAGGGAATGGTGGCTGGTGCATTTTGGGCTGGGGGCACAGAATAACCACAAAGAGTCTGTAATCAGTTACAGGAAATTTTAAGTTCTCCACTCAATTTTGGCATACCATTTAACAAAATATAGAGATGGTTGTTTTAGGGTTTGGTTGTTTTGTTGTTGTGGGTTTTTTTTTTTTCTCTTATTCCCTGTCTCCCTTTCCTGAACTACAGAAAACTGAAAAAAAGAGTAAATGCAGATGGATTGGTCTACAGATTAATTCAACCTGACTCAAGAAATCCATGTTTTAAAAAAAAATACATAAAAGGCATTACAGGAATTTCAACTGCAGAAGAAAACTACCAAAAAGGTGTTTGCACCTGCATTTGCAAAGAGCCTGAAACACATACCCCTTGAGCTTCCCTCTTCATTGCCAGGTATTTTAATAAAAAAATCAAGACCGTCAATCATTTTTTTCTGCTGACCTAACGATACAAGTAAGTAGCAATTCCTATTATGAAAAATCTCAATGGCATTTCCCAAATTGCAGAACATTTGCTCTGCCAACAGCTAAGTGATGATGCACACTTGCTGACAATGCCTAATGAGGAGTGATGGATGCAATTGCAGGAGGGAGCCGGAATGATCTAAGTCATAAGAACAGAGCCTTCCAAAGATCAGAAAATATTCGTGTTACAATCAGCTAATCTGGTTTTCTAGCATGACACCAAGAGCCCAAAACTAACAAGGGCACAATTCACCTCCTACTCTCCCCTTCAACATGAGACAAACTGGGCCTTAGGACATGTAATTTTGGCACTGCCCAGCCTAGCTCATGTGGTTTTCCAATACAACTTTTAGCTAGAAGAGCAATTTGAGGACAAAAATTATGGATTTGAAACCCACACCCACGTCCAACTAAAATGGCTGCAAAAGCAATGCTTTGTGTTTGCCACTCCACACCACCTGGTCCTCAGCTCGGTTTACACATGAGATATCGGGGAGAGGGAGGAGAGAAATTAATCTCTCAAGCAGAATTATTATATTCAAATCCTAACAGATGCCTTTAGGACAAAAAGAGCAGAGAGGCAGACAAGGTGAAAGAAGCTGGGGACAACCCATGCACAGATGCAAGCACCAGATTACTATTTACAACAGTAAACAAGTACTCATTGAAGAATCATCACCAGTTATTCGCAACAGTGAACAAGAAAACAAACCCATCCATTCCTTCAATGTTCGCAGCTACGGACTGGAGTTTAGATTAATACAGCGAGCAGAGGGATTAAACTGCCTAAAACTGTCGGTCTCTTTCTTTCACACCAGCAAGAGCAGACCCTCAGCCGACACCACCCTCCCCTGGCCACCTCCACATCTCAATCCTTGTGCCACACTGCTTTTACGTACATTGCTGGCTGTCTTCAGCTATAGGATATTCTCCAGCGACTTAACGTAATATTGAGTAGACTCTGTCTTCACCACCATACGTTTGGGTACAGAAACATCGTATACAAATAACACACATTTGGTAACACAGCACCCTCACCAGAAGAAAATAATTGAAACGCCATTAGTCTATATGCTCAGACAGCTGACTAGGGAGGTTTTCCTGCCTCAGGCTCTAACGTCTGGACAAAAAGCTATTAATAAATATGAAAGCTTTAATGAATCTAAAGGGAAATAAAAACAGACAGATTAAGGCCCAGTGTCCAGCGAAGACCAGGGCAATTTACAAACCCGCCCAACCTGACACTAATCAGCCAGGCTGGGCTCCCAAAGACATGTTCTCTCCGTCTAGACTTCTAATCCGTCAATGGGAAAAGACATCTAACATTATTTCTGCCCGTTTCATCCACACCGTAAGAACACATCCAACTGCCTCAGCAATTCACATACGCAACACGAAACAAAAACAGACACCACTTTGCTGGATGTGTTCAAGTGGGGCAGACAGGAAAAAAAATAGTTAAGACAGCAATGAACTTATTGTAACCAAACAGCAGTTAAATACCTGTATGTGATGTTGTAATGCAAATAAATACCTCCCGATTTGTTTTTAGGCACAGCTAAGTAACTCTTTTATCCTCCCCCTCCTCAGTCCAAACTAATGGTCACTTTATATGCAAAAAAACCAACCAAAACCCCTCAAAACCAGACTGGACTCCTAGCAAGCGCGTTTTTAAGCCTTCAGTACATACTTGACGGTGCCTGCAATTTTAACCAGCAGGACATAACCTATTGTTTCACTTTAAGGGACTCCACGTGTTCACAATTACTTGAGATACTTTTGTCAAACTACATTTTAATTTAATAAACAGAATAAATTAAGTATGAGTTAATGAATACCTCATTGTCCCGCTTGAGGCCTACATCACACCCTATATTTATATTTGTCTGTACAGCGGAAGGGCAAGCACAGACTTGTTTGAGATCCTCAAGTCCAGTATTTCAGTAGCTGCTATATTTTGCTAGACTACTATTTCCATTCACAATACAATTTGAAGACTGAAACTCTTTTTTTTTCTAAAAAAAAAAAAACCAAACATCACAACCAACTAAAAACATCCATCCACTATGCACAAACATGTGTAGGAGAAAAGAGGCAGGGGGAAACAACACAGAAGAGTACTAATCTAGATGTGCTAAACCTTTTAGGAACCAAAGGAGGAACTGAACGTGACAACCTGCCAGCACACACAACTGGCACAGCAGGGGAAGAGGGGAGGAAGAGGAGGGAAGGTAGAAAAGAGGAAGCTCTCTTCTGCATGTTACACCTAGTTCTGTTAACAACAGAGCACTGCCATTTTCACAAGCAGCCTTCCACAATCTCTCCCGCTGTTTATCCATCACCAGCACACAGCACCCACTGAACAGAATAGCGGATCCGAGGCTGCAACTACAGGAGACTTTCCAGTGTTTACTCCCAGTGCAGTGTGCACGACTTCCCAGGCAATGCTCCGCATCCTTGCTGCTCAAAACCCACCACCACATCTACACAAAGATGCAAATTAACATTAAACCACAGCCTCAAATGAAGACTGCTTGATCACAATACAGAAACACAGAATTTCTAGTAGTCCCAGACAAAAGATTTGAAAAATCTCAAAGAAAAGGTTTTCTTATTAAAAATAACCTTATCTTTAAATACTGCATTTCAACAGTATAACCTGCAGGGAATGTATACCGCCTGAAAGCAGCAGGGAAGTCCCAGCCCGGTGCAGGAAGCAGGTAGCCAGGAGGAACACTCGCAGGGAGGTGAGGAACCTCTGTGAAAGTACCAGGAGACAGGGCTCCAAGGAGCTGGCAAAACCTCTGCTGGTCACAGGCACTTGGCACCAGGCGAAGCACTTCTACCGGGCAAAATGCTGCATTCCTTTGTACCAAACCTGGGCTCAGGCTATCCATCAGGTTTACCTGAATCAAATAAGCAGCTTCAATTTAAAGGGCTAACACAGGCACTCTTTTTCCTTGAAAAGAAAAACCCATAATAAAAGGAGAGGTTTTACTTAGTAGCCATTTTGTCTTCAACTTGGACATGATACCTAATCTGAATGCAATGTAAACATGCTCTGAGGCTCATTTCCAAACAGCACATTCATGGAAAGAGAAGAAAATATAAAGAGGCCATCACTAAATACCATAATAAATTAGGAGGGTGTGAAG
This sequence comes from Cariama cristata, assembly GCF_000690535.1. NCBI lineage: Eukaryota > Metazoa > Chordata > Aves > Cariamiformes > Cariamidae > Cariama > Cariama cristata. The sequence goes on along the minus strand of NW_009607026.1, from coordinate 909 downwards.
ATTTCATGATCTAAACAGGAAATTCTGCAGTTTGTATTCCTTCTCTAGGTCACATTGCAGAGAAAACCAAAACAAAGGCAGCAAGTGTGGATTAAGGACAACGATTACTTACTGTTTAAATTTATATAAAAAAAAAACCCAAACAATAAATGCAATTTCAGTATGCCATACAACATAAAAGAATCTGATGGTAAAGTTGTATTTCGAATCTCTTTCTTTTCCAGCTACATCAATTCAAACCATAAAATCTAACTATAGTATGAAGGAATATGCAAGCTACATCAGTATGTTTTTATTAGGAAGAGTACATGTACATAAATACATATATGGTGCGTACATATAAAGGAAAACATTATATATGAGTAACCTATATTTACAACTCCCAACTTTCACAATACTTTATCAGCCCCCTCAGCCAAAAGCAGTTTTTAAAAACATACACAAAATATAAATAATGCAGGTGATAGCCTCTTGCCGATATTTTAAAAAAAAAAAAAGTTATTTTCAGGGCAAGCTAAACTCAA
>NW_009607026.1:0-372 GCF_000690535.1 Cariama cristata | reverse complement strand
AAAATAAATATTCTTAAGTAAAATGTTGACTTGCTATGAATGTTGTTTTAATTTTAGGAAAAATAAAAAACAAACCAAAACAAACAAACAACCGGATTCCTACAGAGGAACTCGCAAACCATCATCACAAGTTGCAGCCAAAATCGCATTTCGATTGCCAGACTGGAAACTCAGAAGAACGGAGGTTTACAAGGAGACTGGAAAAATGCACCCTTGCTGCAACATTCTGCATTCCCTGCTGCATCAACACTCTGTGCTGGGGGCCTCATGTGAACGTTAAAAAACAACTAGACGTAAAAACAGAGGGCCGTATAAGATGCCGAGTAGTTAAAATGCCTTCAGCAGGTGAGATTGTACCCACCCGCCTGAACA
>NW_009607025.1:22905-29459 GCF_000690535.1 Cariama cristata | reverse complement strand
AAAATTTTAAAAATATAAAAAAATATAAAATATATTTTGTAATGCTTTTACTGTTGACTTATCTACAATAATCTCACCTTCTTTTCCCATCATCCCTATAATTTGTGCCAATCTCACTGGTAGAGCTCACTTCATCATAACCAGAGCAAGATGGCTCTAGGATTGCTTGATCCACAGAGCTGCGTGAATCCCTCTTTGATGGACTGTCTGGTTTCTCATCTCCCGACTCTGATGAACCAACATCAACCACCTCACACTGGGGTGCTGGAACTTCCACTAGTTCCAGAGAAGCATCACTGTCATTCTCCTCTTTGCTTCTTGCAATTTGAGCAGTAACTCCATCCTCCTGTCTTGGAAGAGTGGATGTAGTAACTTTTTCTCCTTTCGGAACCTTTCCACCCTTGACTTTCCGGACAGGCTTAGAGTCAATTATATCCTGTTCAGTATCACTGTTCTCTGGCACATGGGCTGCCCTCAGAGATTTCTTCTTCCTTAACTTTCTCCTCCTCCTGTTCCCTTTTTCTGCTGGGGCTACTGTGGTTGCCATCTGTTGCTCAGATGGTTCTGCTGACAATTTGGGGGTTTTATCCACTGGCATTTCTATAAGGACTGAATGCTTTGGAAGAGAAGCGCTACACTGATCCAGTAAAAAGCTTTCAGTCACTGTATCATTTGCTTCTCTCTTGCTGAAAACAGACAGTGAAGGAGAAGGGTTCTCAGGAAGTCCAGCCTTTCCCTTGTACACGGTAGGCTTGTGAACATCCCGATTAGCGTGCTGGAAACAAGCTGCCAGCTCTGATAGGGATATGGTTGCAGAGATAACTGAATACACTGAAGTCTTCTTGTTGGTCTCTTCTGAAGAAAACAGATTAGTGTTATATTCAATCTGTACAGCAATAAATATTTATGCCAAATTGCTTTCCCTGCATTTTGCTGTTTATACTTAATTGTGCATGTAAAGTACATATTCCTACAGGTTGAAAGCTATGTGCACATGCAGATCTGCTATTTCAGTCAGCTATCCAGCCTTTAAAAAAATATAGCTGGGGAATAAAAAGTTTATGTGTGTACCCTGAAGCAAAGGAATGGGGCACATCATTCAAGTTGCTGGCTGACTATACGCTTATAAAGTTGTGACAAACAACCTTTGGTGAATCCTACATTGTCGGCTTAAGATGCTACCACACTTCACTGTGTGCTACCTTACCAGCTGTCATCACTGCTGTAGGACTGGTTTTAACCAAGGCGTGCTTAATACATCTCAGCTGCTCAGTGACACAGTTTGAAGACCTTGTCCTTAACCCATCTGCATTAGTTATTTCTACCGAACTACTTGGACCTAACTTCAGGTAGATGAGTCATGCACAACCCACTCTGCAGCATCACACCTTCTATTCTGGGAATGGCAGCGCTGTAAGCCATCAGGCTAAGCTTTGTTACTCCATCTGTGGTGGACTAAGCGACAGGGCAAACATACTCTCCCTGTCAGTTTAACCGGAAGCTAATATGAACAAATGAATCCAACCTCTCAACTGAGACAGGCTAAGAGCACAGGCAGCATCTCACAGCTGTTCTTTCCACACCCTGAAATTCCCCAGTGGCATTTGCAATAACTACAATCCAGAATAGGATGTTTCAAGTTCACTGCATTTATTGGGTGGGATCCCTCAATGCAAATGGGAAGCTGACAGTATTTGAAACACTTCCCTGCTTCAGTCTCTTAGGAATCAGCAAATGAAACCTACAGCAATGCTCAGACAAAGCTGTTGGACTGTTTAACACATCACAGTAAAAATTTGAGGTTTTGGAATTATGCATCCAACAAGAGACAGCTTAAATGTGAACATCTCACCCCACACCTTCCTCGGACGGGAAGTTCCAAGATAAAACTAGAACTTGCTGACACCACAGGGTATATTGTATTTAAAGTAAATCAATGGAAAGCTGTTTTTTCCCTGACCTGTAACTGTCATATACAGCTGCAACCTGTTAGAAAACCCTCTATACAGAAGAAATGAATGCTCAGACGAGGTTTGAACAGTTACTGTGTTGAATTATACTGGGAAGAAAGCATACAAACCCTTAAATTTCGAATACACCTCTGATATCATGTGTCCCTCATTTCCCAGAGCAAGGGGGAGGGAAGGAACTTGGTCACTTAAAAACAAAACAAGCACGAAAATAAGGGTAACCAGCAACTTAAGCTGAAATTTCTAAAACCAAAAGTTATTAATTCTCAACACTGTACTGCAGGTGCTAGAAAAGGAAGCAGGAAATCACCATGGTAGTGCAAGAAAGCAGAATCACTCTGTTCTGCGGGTGGGAGAGATTGCTGGCAGTTAGGGGAAACTAAATGCAATCAGCTCCTTCAAAGCAAGGCTGAGCTGACCTCCTAGGGAAGCTGACAAGCCAGATGTTCAACCCTCAGAAAGCAGATAGTCTGACCCCAGAGAGAATTCCTCTTCCCCAAATTAAGGAATTTACCTGATGGTAAATGCTTATTTTCCCCCCAAATTACCAAACTCATTTGATGGCAGACATTCATTTTCAATGTAACACATAGAGAAGCTGATCAATGCCAAAACCACATTAATCTGACAAACAAACATCAAAAGAACACTCTTGCTTTTAATATGTCAAAAATAAGTTTGAAGGAAACTGACAAATATGCTACTGTGATGAAGACATTTTTAAAGTAATCAAGTAATAAATGCAGCTATACAGTGAACGTTCATCTTTATGAGAAAAAATAACTCTTCAGCTTCTGTTGTGCCTGCACAGACATCAATAAAGTCTGAAGATTCTGCAAGCAAGACACTTCATGCCACTGCAGCTAGCAATCACTAAATCTTTATTCTGAATTTTCCAACTCTAACATTAAAGAAAAATGACACTTCTCTTCGCTAATGTTTAAACACAACAAAATAGCATACGCCACTAAGAATGGAAAAGCGCAGGAAAGGTAGTGGCTTTCTACAAGCTGAGTCTTAATGCAAACACCAAAAAGCTCATTCTCCCCCTGCTCCCTAAGTTTACTTTAGTGTGCACCCCCAGAGCTCCATAATCCCTGCCAAATCCTCCAAAAAGAGATGAAGCAAAATTCACAATACTACAATACAGGAAATACAACAGTGACTAAAAAAGCACAAAGAATAGTATTTATACAGAAAACTACATCCAAAGCAAACTGCAAAAAGATAAAAAAACCTTCAAACTCTTGTATTTACAGAAGCCTAAGCTTCAATTCAGCCAACACTTATCTTGTGCTTGAGAAAAAAATACACTTACAAAAGTAGAACAGCGTGGCTTTTTCCAATACTATTTTCCACTTCAGTTGAAGGAAAAAAAATGTTGACAGCTATATTTACCTTTAACAAGGATCTTGCTCATGAATCTTTATCTCAAATTATCTACATTAAGGGTCTGGGTAAGTGACATTGTTATGGCAGACAAACAACTGTCATTAGAGTCATCCTGCTTGATTTCACAGGCTCGTAGGAAAGTAAAGGATGATTGAGCTTTTAATCTTCAGTTTGTACCTTCAGTCACAGTAGCAAGTTGCAGTGTAAAGTATCAATAGCATTTAAGCTTTTGACCACAGAATACAGGACATGAGTTTTAGGGGTTTTGAACTGTCTAAATAAAGACAATTAGCAATTTCAGCTACAGCCATTAAGATCTCATTTTTCTGAAGCAGTAGCTCTCACATTAGTAGTTCAGTTAATTCAGCGGTTTCTCCTCCAGACAAAAGTGAACACGTACCTTCATTGGTAGCCCTCCCCTACTCATTCCCACTCCCCTCACACGAGAGAACAGTGCCTAACATCCTTCTTACAGTAAATTCTTTACTGAAATCACAAATAAGATTGTACGAACTCTGAACGGGCATCTCCAGACCAGCAGTATTTAGAGAGACGGAGGGGGGAGAAGATGGATTGTTATTTTTAATATCACACATGACACTCTTTATGCTTACCCAGCAGGGCCCAAGAACGCAGAATACTCTTAATGTAGTGGGTCATAATTTTTTAAAAAAGATCTTCAGGCATGCATTTTTCCTTTGTAGGCAGATTTTCAGCTACCAATGCCCATTAAATGATGTAGAGTAGAAGATGAGAATTACAGGGGAGGTTTTAAGGTTTGTTGGGTTTTTTATTAACTAAATTTTTCTAAGAGGATGCAACCTTCATATTCACATTGTTACATACCACATATTCTATTGTTAAAGTAAAACTAGAAACATGTAGGTGCATATAACACATAGGTGCAACTTGCATGTGCTTAATTTCAAAAACGCGGACTCCATTTGGATGTGTTGTAAAGAAGGTCCCAGTTTCTAAGACTATTAAGTTAATAAAGTCCTACACAAGTTAATGGGAGTTCACCCCTGCACAAGAGTCTGCAGGTTTGAGACTCAACTTACATTCTTCAGGGGAATAAAAAATAAATTCCTTATTTTCTTAAAGCTAGTTCTCTTAAAACAAAGAGAAGCTATACATACCATCCTTCTGCTCCACCTCGTCTGTTTGTGAAGCACGTGTAGTGGTCTGCAGTACCGAATTCGCATTTTCTTCTGAGCTTTTTGGAGACACAGGTTCTCGTTTAACTTGTACTGAGGAGTCAGGAGGAGTGGCGAGTGTGATGCCAGAAGACTGGAATGGTGACGACATGTTTATATGAACTGAAGCTCCCAGTGGAGGTACGGAAGATGACAAAGTGTCCAAATGGGGCAGAAAGGAGCCTGCAGGAATTAATTCAGCTGCCATCTGAGATTTGCTGTGTCTTCTCTCACTTAAGACACTGCAGGAAAGTGGCTCTGACAGTTGAGAAGGTTCATATGTTTCTAATGGCAAAAGAGGAGAGAGGAAAAAACACAGAACAAAAATGTTCACATTTTACAATAAAATTTAGTGGCGCCAAGAGCCCGTTTCTTGTGAGCAGACAGACAAGAGAAAAATTTGTAAAAAAGCCACTAGATGGCACTACCAAAGACGACAGATCACACACAGACAATAAAGACTTCAGTATTGAAAGCCTACAATTTTATTGCACATTTTAAATGACTGAATTCCAGTTAAATGTCATTTTTACAAGATACTGAGTTCAAAGAATATGAAAGTCAGCATTCCATTGTTGTAGTTTTATGGTATCTCATACCTTGTAGCCCCTGCAAGATCTGGATTCTCTGACTTCTCAGTGTACTCATTTCCATGGTTATCTGCAAAACAGTTGTGGTTTAAATCAGTCTTACTTAAGGCAGTTTTTCAGATTGCTATCTTTGACCTCAGTCAGTCTCAAAAGCCCACTGTTACCTGTTGCTTTAGTACAAGGAACCGTTGAATCTCGACATACGCAGCCTGGAGGGCAGCCCTGGCCTGCACGAGACTGCTGTCCACACTGTGCAGGGATTTGCTTAACTCTTCTTCCCTCAGGGAAATAGCCAACAACTGGTCTACCTGAGAACGTTCTGAAAAAGAAACAAAATGTAGAGTATAATTGTACTTGACAATACATTAAAATACATTACACGTGATATCTCAATAAATACTACCACCTCAGGATGTAAAAATCACATAAATTAGGTCAAGCATCAATAGTCATACAAGCAGCTGAAAAGGAGTATCTATGCACAGGAACAGCCACATCTACATGAAAGAAGAGCAAAGTTGAGTATTCCTCTTTAGAGGATCTCAACCTTGACTCTAGTAACTATTTCCATCATAGCCTTGCCAGCACTGGTTTAGTTCAGTCGAACAAAGTCATTCTCTTCCACAAAGATCTTTTCTTGAAGTTCACATGTATACAAAGTACAAATACAACTTTCCATTCATGTAATCAAAAAGGCAAAGGCAAATTTAAGCTAAACAAGACTTAAATTATTCAGTTAATCCAGAAGCCAAGGAAAGGCAGCTTAAGAGAAAAAGAACTCAATGATAAAAAAATCATTTACTATCCAGGATGATTTTGAGCTGTGAGACTCATGTTTGCAATCTCTTGAGAAAGAGTCTCTGTGCACTGCACTCAGTAAAAGATCCTCCTATACTATTTTCTAAAGTCCTCTGGCATTTCAGAGATTCTCCAAGCAAATTAAGTTTCAGTTTGAGCACTGCCTAGTTTCATTCAGGTTACACTTTCCTTTAGTAGATTTACTACAATAACAATGATGCTGAAGCAAAGTAATGGGAAAGAGAGATTTTACTAAGTCAAATGTGTTATTAGTTTCCATAATATATACTAGTCATTGAAGACAGGCTGGTAAAAACCCTCACCTTTTCAAGCAGTGAAATATTAGTTCACAAGAAGATCCATATTAATTGCCCTACATTTGAAAGTACTCTTAATATAAATAAATAATTTTTAAAAAGATAAATGGAACATTTGAAAGCTATCTGCCAGACCGCAAAGCTCCCAGATGGTGATGCAATGATTTAGCTCCCAAAGATAACATTCTGCCTAAAACACAGGTGGCTCATTTTGATACACAGTGATGTGGATGTGTCAGGCATGTTTGAGAAAGACCAGTCTAATGCCAGAATAAGAGTTTTCTTTGGTCA
>NW_009607025.1:1324-22895 GCF_000690535.1 Cariama cristata | reverse complement strand
AAGAGTGAGGCATTCCATATTCATTTCCATTAAGGACAGGGAAGGAGGAGTCAAAAAATAAAAGTATTGCCAGAAACATCAAAAACAGAACACAGTCCAAGTTACGCAGAGTACAAGTTTTCTGGTGAGACCACTCAGAAGTAGAAAGCTGAATTAGAAAGGAGTGATGAGTGCTTCTCCCTTCAGAACTTCCATTCGAAGAGGCAACAAACCTCTCTTCCCTGAACAGGGGAAAGCAAAGGCTCCATCTGCACAACTGGGAACATGAACGCAGGCAGAAAGGAGGCACAAAGTCTTCTCTTAGAAATAACTCCTGACAAATTAAGATGGGACTCTTCAGAGAAGAATGCACTGCAGGCTGAAGAGCAGCCCATCCTATGATCTTCAGTAAGAGCCCAAGAAGCACCAAAGTAACATTAAGGAACTACCATTTCAGACAGATCAAAAATACTAGGTGTTTATAACCTCTATACCAGATGCATATACGTATGATACTCACTCACCTTTTTTACCTTTGATTTTTCTTCTCTTATTCCTTCTTTCTAGACTAGGGATTTCAGGAGAAGATCCCTCCTGCAAGTAAAATCATTTATTAACAAAAGTTATGAGAGTAATTTTGCCTAAATCAAAAAGTCAAACATCCACCGTATTTTCAACAATTACTTGTACACAAAGAAAAGAATATACAATTAATTTTGCACATTCTTGTATAACTCATCCTTTCCTCTGCCCTTAAAAGAGGAAAGGCAACAAAGTGAATGTTACGTTTTCATCTCAACTAGGAAGAAATATTAAATAAGCCAACAGCCTGCTAGTCGCTCAGATGTTTAAGACCACACTTGGGTCAGATTTTCTGCTCTACCATTTTAGTTGAAGGTCTAGAGGATTACATCAGTGAGGAATTAAAATTATCACTTTCTGCATATAAAATCATTTTGAGGATTTTGATCAGAAACGTTGGGTTTGGTTTTTTTTTCCTCTGTGGGTAAGTCCAGTGAAACAAATTCAGATTTAAGGATACCATTTTAAGTATGTAATTTTGTTTCCATTTCAGTTTTGAAATACCAAGATCCTTGCTACAACACCCAGTACTTCCACGGAAATATTTTAATAGCTCTCGTTTACCAGCACAGCATGCCAGTTACCAAATCAAAGTTAAAGAGCATTTGCCATTCCTACTAATTAAAAAAGATTAAGCAGAAGTCCTGCACTAGTAAGGCAGAAATGGAAAAGATTATTAAAGAAAAGTAAGTCAAACAAGCAAATTAGTTTGAGGTTATCAATGTACAAGACAATCAAATGGAGAAAGTCCTCCTTGCAGAGATCATTCCAAGGCTGAACGACCTTTGACAGGGGAAAAACATTTTTTAGTGCACCAAAGTTGGAGAAAATTGCACGCCTACCCCAGTTGCTCTTCGTTTCTTTCCAATTCCTTGGCTGTCATTCTGCTCAGTACCAGATGTGCAGCTACTGTCTGTAGCTGCATCTATGTTATTACACACTGCAAGAAGTGAAGCATTATTTGAAGCCGGACGATTTTCTTCTGAGATTTCTAGTACATTTTGTTTTTCAAGAAGAGGCGTTCTCTTCTCTGGGCTCTCCTGGTCTTGTTTTGTGAGGCCCGTGACCTCAGAGGTGGCCTGTAGGCTATGACTCCTTCCACTAGTCTCAGTTCTTTCACGCATAAATGGTGACAAAGGAAGAGAAGATGTCTCCCGTTTCAAGTCAGCCTCAGTATCAGCACTTGCCTCATACCCAGATGTTATGTGATGTGAGTGGCTGGCTGAAATTATTTGCCTTTGCCCGCTGTCTTTAATTTTTGCTTGTTCACTGAAGAAACTATAAGCAGAAGGACTTCTGTCTGCAATGACACTGCTTTCAGAAAAGCTACGTTTTCTGGCGGAACCAGACACTGCTAAGGAAATCCCTTCCCACTGGAATCCTTCCAGAGTAGACAGATCAGATTCTTCACCGAGTTCTAGACCTTCTTGCTCATTTTGAACAAGAGGCACCATTTCTATGCCAAACCTTTAACAAGATAAAAAGAAAAATAAACACACATGTTACAAACCAGCTAAATCTGGTGCCTCCCCCTTCCCCAAATGTACGACTGCTTTAAGAGATCTGGCAACTCATTACACAGGCATTCTGTGCTTTCTATCTCATCTGGCAATAGAATATCTTTTGTGTATCACAAAATTATTTAGTGGCTAAGAACTGACAGCATGATTTCCAAGTCAGAAATCATGTTGTTATAATTATTCCAAACCAAGTTTGGAATAAGCAAATACGACATCTTTTCAAGACTCTTCAAAAACTCCAGGTTTAAAGAAAGCGTTTAAAGAAAGCTTCAAAAGTGAAGTATTATACAATTTTTTCCTCTAAACACAAAACCAAACTGCATATCACATTAAAAGACTAAAAAAATGAAGAGGGAGCGTTTATTCTGCCTGCAGCAATGCAAGCATTTCTTATAGTGCTGAATAAATGAAGAAATAAGCAACTGTCCCAGCACTGTTCATATCCTGACTGCATTTTTACATTCTTCCACTTACTAGAACTTGAAAAGCAAATATTATTGCTAGTTTCCATATTCAGGCTTTTCTGAATTCCATACCAAAATCTTTTCTGAGCAGCAGACTACTATTACTTATCTATGGATAGACATCCACAGCAGCAAGCAATGATAAAAACTGTAAATTATTTGTAAATGCAAAAGATTGTGATATAGCAAGCTTCATTCTGAAGTCTTAGTTTTAGCACTCTGGAATTCATTCCAGATTTGGAGATAAACAGCCCTCTCCCCTCAACACAGACACAGAGTGGCATGGTTAGATCTGAAAGCTACCAACCTTGGTAAACCTTTGCCAAGTTCCTGTTTCTTCTTGGTTACCTGCTGGATGACTTGATCCCAGTTTACGTTTCGCCGGGAAGCATTAAGAATCTGCCTGAGGGTGGGTTTAAGCCCCGACTCCTTCTCAGTCTCACTTCTCCGATGGCCACTCACATTCCGAATGCGCCGTGCATTATTGAGATTGGGCTCTGGAAGATGTGTCCCGGCTTTGCTCTTCAGACTAATATGTCGTGTCAGGTCTCTTTGCAGAGAGGCAGGGAGGCCAAGTTTGCTTAAATCAGGAAGAAGGAGGCCTAGTGACTGGTTTCCTCCTTTTTGCAGCTCATGATCTGAAGGATTTTCAAAACCTTCCATTTCAAAGCGATCATGTGACTTGACACGCTCTTCATCCCCTTCTCCATCCTGTGAGGAGGTTTTCAAATCCACATGCAAATGGTCCTGAGTGCTTGATGGAGAAACTCTGGATTCCGTCTGAAACATAGAATCTTTTAGATCAGCAGAAGCAATACTTGAAGCTGCCGGCTTTTCACCATCTTCCTTTTCAGAGGTGGCATGTTTACTTTCTGGAGTGTCACAGGGTAAACAAGAACTAACAGAAGAACCCAGCTTTTCAACTCTTGCTTCTGATTTCTCACTTCCTGTTAAATCATCATCGCTCACATCTTCTAATGAATCTAGTCTGAACTCGTTCTTTGGTGATGCTTTCCCAGTTTCTTCCCTATTCTGGTCACTTGTATCCTTGCAAGAGCTTAAGGGAGCACTTTGCAAGGAATGGTTTGACTGACTATCTTTGGGGTTTTGTTCTGCTTCACTTAAGTTATTAACAGGCTCTCCAGGATTGATATCAAGAACATCTTTGTTACCTTGTAAGTCACCAGCACACGCACCATGCAGCTTCACTGAGTAAGAGGAGAAACTGTTTGTTTCCAGGTTCGGTGCATTCAAATGATTCTGCTCTTTGCCACTAGTTGAAGACAATAGAAGCTTGACGGTTTTTAAGAGACTGTTTGTGTCTTGCTTTGGGGAAGATAATTTCATATCTGTGATATTCAGAAGAGGGGATTTCAGTGATGGCATCCCATTACTTCTGCCATCACCTTTGTCAGGCTTTTCACCACTGGAACAGTCTTTCATTACCTTGCAAGAATCAAGGTGATCTGAGGTTACATTCGAAGGGGAAGATGCTTCCCATTTTTTAAGTTTTGAAAGGTTAACATTGGCTTCACAAGTTTTTCCTTTCATTGATGAATCGGTAAGAGGCATAAATATAGAATCCATTTTATCCGGAGTTTTAGAAACATTATCTTCGGACCGTGGTTGCTGCTCTACAGCTTTCTGGGATGGGTAGGGAGTCCAGCGATACATCTTATCTCTGGAAGGACTGCCACTTTTTCCACTGGCTCTTGAAATTTTGCTTTCTGGTTGCTTCGACATACCAAAATCCAATGCCCCCTCAGAAGGAAGTTTATCACTAGTAAAATCAAGCAAGTCACTCCTATTTTTTCGATCCCTGTATGGCAGAACATCAATGTCTTTCTCCTGCCGCTGCCATGCATATCTTTCCTTATATTTAATTGGCTCTACTGAATATGTATCTCCTGAGCTTCCAAAATTCCAGCCATTCATACCATGAGGACTAGATTTCCAGTTTCCTCCATAACTCTTGGAATTCCAGCTAGAAAAATGCCCTGTTCCTTCTGAGTGCCAAGCAGAATTTCTCTCCCTGGCACTGTGATGCCAATTTGATGTTCCTCCTCCCCGTCCGCTTGGATGCCAAACATTTCCAGAATTCCCATAGTTATGCCGATTTGAAGAGCTTCCTGAAACATTTTGGTGCCACCCAGAGCGTCCCCTTGGGCCACCTGAATGTCTGTTTATATTAAGGTTCCTCTGACAGTGTGAAAATTTGCCTTGTCTAGGACTAATATAATCATCCTTTTCCCACTTCCAGTCCCTCTGTGATGCATTATGATGATGCCACGATAACTGATCATAAGCTTCTCTTTCTTTGTAAGTAGCTCTCTCTTCTCGCCTTCTCTGTGATCTCCTGTCATCACATTCTAACTCCTGGTTGGCACAGCTTGGTTCAGTTTGCCTACAAAACAATTGAGAAAAACTTAAATTCTGATGCCATTCCATTGAAATCCAACAGCACACAAGCCTCACGCATTTTATTTGCACTGGGAAGAAAACTTTATTTTTTAAATAAAAAAACCAGATAACTTATTTAGCCGCTTTACTGTTCAGGCTTCTGTAGTGTTTGACTTTCAAAACTAATGTTGTACCTTTACTTAAATATGATATTTCAAAATTGCTTTTACAAGAACAACTGATTATAGTGCATGGACAGTTCAATAGACTAATTCTTAAATATTTCTGTTCAATTCAGAAGATAACATTCTTTTCTATTTTCAAGTTATTGGACTAATAAGAAACAAAGCTTCTTTCTGTTGTATAAGCTTTGTAATTTGAGTAACCTTGATAGACAAAAAATTCATCAGTAGTAAGATAATTACTTTTTCTGAAGACTATTCTGTTGGTATTAGATGGTGTAACTAGAGTGAATTGCTATGAAACACAAGGAAAGTTAGGCTGAGAAAACCAGTTATTCTACTTACTGGAGAAAACAATTGAGACTATGTCTCAGTTTATAAAGCTTAAGTTAAAACACTGATGTAGAACATTCACAGAAGTTGTACCTCAGGTACAAAAATATTTTCTTTTGTTTTAACCAACAGACTTGCACAGCCCACAGCATGCAATGCTGAGTCTGTATGAGCCTCCCAGAAGCACTATCTACTGCCCTTTGGATAGTACTCGTGCTTGGCAACTTACCATGAACACGTGGTAAATTATCACATGTACATTTAAAGATAAATGCTACCTTAACACCGACAGCTATTCCCAGGGTCAGCAGTCTAAATGTTCTACGTATTTATTGTACCAAATGAGGAGCTTTTATCAAAAGTTTTTCCAAAAACCGGTTACAGAAATGTTTCTTTTTGAGATTACAGGAATACATTCATCCTAGATCCCTGGACAAGCAAGACAAATCAACAACAATTGATTTGAGTAAACTGAAAATTCATATTGTACCACTCTTTCAGTTTCCAACACACTCCAGTTTTGCTAAAAGATTCACAAAAAATTACTCTTTAATGGGAAATGGCCTACGTCATAAGATGTCTAAGTGATACCGTAAGTTCTAGGAGCTGACCCAACTAGATTATGATCTAATGGAAACAATTTTGCTGTATTAGTAACTTAATCCATGAACTCCCCCCATCCCCAAATTGGCATCCAGAAGCAGGAGATTTTCTAAGATTTTAGTTGCTTCAGAATACCACTGTACTGACAGCATTACGTTTTTACCATAAAAACAGGAAAAATGACATTGTTGTCACCTATATTGACCAATACAAAAACATTATCATCATGCAGTACAGGGACACTTTAATGTGACAGAATGGTGTCAAAACCAAATAATCTCCACAGATTTGTGCACTTGGAGACAATAATTGAAATTCCTAACCACAGCAAACAAGAGCTGCTTTCAAAAATCATATGCCCCTTTAATACCATCGCCATGCCATAAATCTATTCAAACAGTATGTTCTCAACTGGAACACCATATTAGCAATGCACATTTGCAGAGTCACGTAGAAGATAAAAGGCAATATTTATTCTCTCTGCAGCCTTCTATTTCATAGTGAGCTACTAGAATTATGTTTAGTTAATGGCAAGTAGTAAGATAAAACAGGTAAGAAATTTCTTTCAAGGATTATGGGATTTCAGTGTGAAATTATCAAACAATTCCATTAATTTTAAAACCAGAAAGATTAAAATTTTGCAACAAAGCATGTTCAGCAACAGTTTCTAAAAGGCGAGGTTCCTACAGACACCCCCCCCCAAGCCCAACAATATTAGCACTATCGTTATATTTATTAAGCCTTTTAGTTAAATGGGTATCAAATATTAAAATCAAAACATTAGGGCTCTCAAAACACAAGGTTCCACACTAGGGATTTTTTTTATCCATAATGGAGAATAGCTGTACTTCCTTACCAGTAGCAGATCAACAGAACAAGAACATTCAGCAGAATCACATTTACATGTTGAAACTACAATATCCACATAGGTCTCCTGGATTGTTCTCATAACAAGTACACTGGCTACAGGCAGTTTACATTTCACGAGCACCTAAGCCTTAGGAACGTATCCTAACTGTGTTAAAAGCAATTCTATGGCCTAATTGGAGAAAGGAAAACTCACCGGTTCCGTTCCTTCCTTTGCTTGGTTAACTGAATGAGTTCTTTGTCAAGGTATTCTTCTTCTGCCTCTTCTTTCTCTTCTTCTTTTCTGTCATGGGCGTCAACATTGTCTTTGTGCAGCTGGCTGGAGATGTGCTTGGCATAGGCTGACAAACCCACCACTGTCACCCTGCACACCCGGCATTCATGGTTGCTGTCCCTAGGAAGAGAGGCAGAGGGAGGACTTTCAACTCTGCCAACAGGCATGGCAGCTATCTCTGGTCTTACTTTGTTTCCTCTGAATGTGCTTGAGATCAAGGCAACCAGGTTTTGCTCAGTATATTTAAGTTACTTGAATTCTCTGCCTTTTTCTTTCAAGGTCCAGTTTTTTGATGGTCAGTTTTTAAAAGATTTTTTTCCAACAATCAAGAGGTAAAAGACTTGGTAATAAAGCTGCGTTAACTGGGAGGAGGAATTCTTCTTGAATTGTTGTACTCAAAATCTTTTCAGAGGAAACATAGTGAGCGAGGAGGCACAGTGGAAGGCTTACAGAGCTAGCAGGAGCTGCTCTGAAGCCCATCCATGGTGCCAGCTGCACTGGGGAAGCCTGGTGACAGCTTCTACATTTAATCCTTGCCTTGAGCATTCCCCCAGTGAAATTTAGAAAAGGGAGGAGGCAGCACATGGATACAGCCAATCCTGATACAACATAACCTAAACTGGGACAGCTGAGACTGCTGCCTGGAATCCAAAGACTCCACAGCACAGCAAGTGATGGGAGGGTGTCTTCAGTTCACTGTACTTTATTTGGTTCAAGTGTGCACGAGTCTGCTTTCAACTTTATAGAGGACTCATCTCAAAAAATACAGAAATTATTTCAGCCGGAGGAAGTTGACAGCTGTGTCAGACAAATGGCTTTATTCATGTTTCAGTGTATACTGGATTAGAGTTACAATATTTTTTAATTTTGGGGTTTTGAGGGGGGGGGTTTTGTTTGTGGGGTTTTGTTTGTTTGTTTGTTTTTTTAAAAAGAAATTCAGATTTCCAAAAATACCTTATTTTTTCACCTGACAAATCCTTTCAATTCTCCACTGTTAAGGAAATACATCGTTAATAATAAACCTAAACAAGGAAAGTATGTTCACCAGTATAAAAAAAGTCAGAGAAAATCTTAATCAGAGCATAGTCCACTGCAAGTAACTCAGGGGGACCAAGTTAGGACTCACTGTCTGCCTCCACAATGATTTCTTCACTTCTACCATTTAATTCATAAAAGCAGATCTGGATATCCCCATGGCTCACTTGAAACCAAAGTCTTATAACAGTAGCATTATAATACCAACACACAGGTTCATGACTAGGGTCAAAAAAAACAGGATCCATAAAGAAAAAAGACAAACATGAGTCCTTGTTTTTTTAGAGAAAAGTTAAAAATAAAATGAGAAAGAGAACAGAACATGCACCTTCACTCAAGATATTAAGCCAACCTCCTTACTGAAGTAGTTAATGCAGTGTCAGCAGCTATGTTTTATTTATCGTGGAAATTTGTGGTTTTCCTACTAACACAGTTGAGATATTTAACCAATGCAGTCATTCAGGCACAGCTAGAGAGGGTTTTATTTTAAATAGACTAATTATTAAAAATCACACTTTTTACATTTAATTATTTTGTATGTTGCAGCCTAATTTCAGATGAAAAACGTGGATAAATTTCATTTACAAAGTCAGTAGCTCCCAAATTTAGTCTGTATTTTCCAGAGATGGGTATACTTCATTTTGCACATTTCACACTCACTAACAAATATTCAAAGCCCAGCTACTACCTATTGTACTTTGGGATATCTCATTTACCCAACAAAGATAACCAAATACAATCAGTAAATTTTACTAATGCTATCGGAAGAATCCTCTCCACGTTCATAAATGGCACAACTATGCATTGCTAATATGACTTATTTTTAACTTAGGTCATCAAAGAAGGCAAACTGCAAAGAGAAAGTTGGCTTCTTGCTGAAAAAGGTGTTCTTTATACATCATGTTCCACTTCAATCATAAGGGCACTTCAACGAGAAACATACTCTAGTGGTACTAATTAGGTTTTAGAGAACAATCCAAATCCTTCATAAGACCCATGCTTCAATTCTTTCATAAAACTTTCATCATCCTCATCTATAGACTAATGAAATAAATGCAAAGTTCTATTTATTTTGGACAAAGTCAGTGAGTTAGCAGCTGGCCTACGGCCAAAGACCTTCTTTCTGTCACTTCTAACTTGCGAGTTATTAATTACAAAGCTGTGGCTCTTGTACCCACTGACAGTCTGGAAAGAAAAGGCTCAAGTGGGTAGTGACTAGACTTCTCTGTTCCGCTCTTAATCTATATGAACCTAAAGAAAAAACAATGCTTTTTTTTTCCCCCTATATGAACAACTGCTTTAATTGAAGATGAATTGGCTAGGAGTTCAGATAGTTACACTTAAGGGAATTTAGATTTCCTTCAGTTCTTTCCTTCTCCTATCCCCATTAATATCAGCCAGAACTGGGCATACTCCACGACACACACTGATCATATCTACACATTTTCCTACCATACACGATCAGCACACAATCTTAGTTGTTCAACAAGGCCAAAAGCAGTTTGAAATAAACAGGACAAAAGTATCCTCAGTATGAAAACATCCAAGAGCTTTATTTACTGGATGTGTACTTCAGATGGCACACTCAATGTCCCTTGTACAAGAGCATTATTTCACTTTCAATTTTTAAAAAGAACAAGTAACAAAACAAAACACTAAGCTTTGTACTTGACATCTAATTCTCCTTATATATATCACATGGAGTAAAACTTCAAGAAGAACAGAGCCTTAAAATGTTTCAGAAAATTATTCTAGCCCTTGAAATTACTAAATTAACTTTAAAAGGAGAAAAGTGTGAACCAATCTATGCATTTCCTCTATCTCTTCCCTACAGGAAATCTAAAAAGTGACTTCTAGTTGGATGTTAAATTTGAAGGTAGTAAGATGCTGATATGACACACTTTAATGGTATTAACCTTGGTTACACAATTCAACCACACTCATGAGGCTGTTGCTTGTGCTTCACGTTTTCTACTTGGAATACCTTTTACTTTACAGGGCTGTAAGACTCCTAAAAGACTTCTCCTGAACTTAAATGGGAGGAAGAAGGAGAGGCACAGGGGAAGAGAACAAGGCTGCTACTGCACAGTAAAAAATGAAGTTCATTATTCATTTTGAGAACAAACATCTTCTATGTATTGCTCTGAAAGAAGTAACAAAGACAGTTACCTTAGTAACAGAAAATGTAATGATGATGAAACAAATTTAATTTAATTTCAGTCTTACGGAAAACCAAGAATTGTCAGATCACTTGCAAGCCACTGCAGACACAATATACAACTTCCAGAAATTACTGTTACCTTCAAGAGTCATAAACTAAAAATAAAAAAATTAACTTAGAAGGCCAGAAATAAAACACCAAAATGTGTGAAATTTTAAGCTGATCTCAGAATCATTGTCAAAAGAAGAAAGTCCAGAACAGAAATGCTCTACAAGTTAGCTGACCAGAGCTGTAAGTCAGCTTCCAGTGCAGAGGACATTCTGGTTTCTGAGCAACTCCTTCCCAGTTGTTCAGTAACAGAACAAATCCTTTTCACGCTCAACAGGACAGATATCAAATAGCACGATGCACTTGATCCCAGGCACATTTTCCGAATGTTCCTAGCTCCCAAGACCCAGTTGTGTGGGGCACAGCAGAGAAGAAAACAAAATTATCTGGGTTTTTTTTGGTTTTGTTTTCTTTTTAAGTATGTAGTTGAATTCAGAACAAAACACCCCAAGAAAGGTAGGGCTGAGCAAGGAATGGCAATGGCAGGAGGGAAAGGACAAAAAAAAAAAAAAAAGAGGAGAGAGTGGGCAATGTGAGGAACTTATAATTTTTATGTCCTCCATCTTTACTACAAAGCAATTTTTATTTGAAAAAAAATGAAATAGCTTCCAAAAAGCTGCTTTCATACATTTTCTCAATGTAACCCACGAACAACTTTGTTCATCTGGACAACTTGAAGATTTTCTGAAATCCACTAAAACAAATCTAATTTCAAGAGGGAAAGATTATTTAATTTTCTTTCTGATTTATTTTAACATTTTGATAAACCACACAACCCCTGCCTAAAGACAGGCTGATGATGGAGATTGTGAAGATGGAAGTTCTTTTCCCAGTTTACTAACCTACTGTGAAGCCCCAGACAAATTAATCAAATATTAAATGGAAGTAGAAATTAGACAACAGAGGTTGTTTACTGACAGTTAATATGCACTTCAAGGTAAAGAGTATCTTTTTACTCATTGCCCTGCAATAAGGGTTATTTTTTTATTTTAGAGAGAGAATTTGAAATGTTAGCAGATAAGTGGGCATACACATATGCTGTTAGTCTTAACCTAAAAACATTTTAAGGTGCTGATTTAGACAAACTACAGCAATAGTTAGCAAGTGTACACAACAGTGGTGTAAAATAATATACAGCTGGCTCAAACAAATGTCGTCTTCATCTGTGGCATGTATGTAATACAATCTTGTACTCCAAATGTAGACATTTTTCTGCAGCTATACATATGCTTTGCATATAAAAAGTTACTGAAGAGAAGTTAGTTTCTAACTTTCTCTAGTTTTGAAACTATAAAACAAAACATTTTAAGAGTTTTACTAGAATCCAACCTGGCACAACTTAACTACATTGGCATTAGCATCTATCATAGTCTAGATCAGAGTCATAATTTCACTCAGTCTTTCTTTAACAGAAGGGGCCTGGACCCCTAACAGCTGCTCTCACCTTACACAAAACAGAATAAAAGCTACATGAATGAGAAGCTAGCATGCAAACAGAGGTAGTTTACAATTTTTCTTCCCTGGATATAAGACAGATGTCCTGACAAAATGGATCTCCCACACCCCTAAGAGTTGAAAGAGAACCACTTCTTAGTCCTTTAAACAGTGTTTAAAATAGAGATTTGCCATTTCCATATAAAGTTCGTGCTGCAAGATGATTAAAAATTAGTCTGTAGATCAGATACTTAATTGTAGATTATCTGATCTCTCTGGCTACCTTAAAACCCATACACCTGAAAGCACTTTTAAGGGCATTCTGGTTACAATCTGACTCATTATCAAGATGATATTTGAATACCCTTTAACTCCCTCCTCCTGCTTTCCAACGGCTGCAAATAGAACTAAGGAAATCAGAAGGAAAACACCATCCACCATGGCTAGGTCCCTTTACCAGATAACTGGACCAGCTTGGCAGAAGACAAGGCAGTCACTCGAGCAGATTCAGACTTCACATCCAAGATACCAGTCTTCTCACAGTGGTTTGTTTTAAAGATCAACAGTTGTTTCCAGATCACTGAAAACTTCTAAAAAACATTTTAAAAAGGAAAATACTAGTGTTCATAATCGTGTCAAAGGCAGAATTCTAGCGCTTCCAAGAAACCAAGCATGAAACTGCCAAGACCTAAAAAACCATGTTCCTTAATTTTATTTCACTGCAGTCTAAGAAATACAGGAGAGCTTTCTTCCACATCATTGTTTGCCTCCTGAGTTTCTGACATTAAGAGAACATGTTCATTGACAGCTTTATCACACAGTACGCAACTAAGTGATGCATAAAAATAAATTGTGCAATTCAGCCTGTATGGGAAACAGGACATGACTTCCTCCAGAGAGTGACATACAAAATGCACAGAGAGGAAGGATGCAAGATTGTTCTCATACCTTCCCTTCAGGTTTTCAAGTTCTCTGTGGTGAAGCATGCTTCTCATGTGTTCTTCCATCTCCTTCGACATGGGGAAAAAAATAAAATTGGTCAAAACAAAGCAAAATGGTATATCATATTTGAAAAGCTCACTTTTGAGAACTCTCCTGCCTTGCAGGAAGGAGTACTCTACTCCTGTAGGGCTGAAGCAGTTGCCATTCCCATTTCTATGACCGTGAACGCACAAGTAGTCACACTCTCAGGAAGTCATATAATGTTACCTTTCCTGAGGAAGGACATACAGGAGTCATTAGAATTCAACAGAAGGGGAGGAGAACTCCAGGAGAAAGACAAATAGGAGCACATGTGGCAAAGCTTACTAGATTGATTTTTGACAAATTACTGTTAATCATGATTTTTATTACAAGTTTTATTGATACCACTCTCCAGAATCACACTGCTTAAAACACTCTTTTCCTGTGCAATCTGAGCAGTCTCTCTGTATTTGCATTGTGACACAGGCGTAATTTCACCATCGCATACTATTTTACTCTGCTAGATGCATTTCAGAAACAGATGTACACAACGTGTCAGTTTGTTGCTTACAGCAATATTGATCCATGAACTGCAGTGCTGCTGTAATAATTGCTACTGAAAGAGAGCTGCTGGAAGAGAAAGAATGTTCAAAACTCAGTGAAAGGAAGCAGTTCAGAAGATTTAATTTTCTCCTGGTGTCTGAGCCAAAGTGTTTTGAAATCTTCAAAGAACAGATACTAATCACCATCCCCTTTAGACCTTGAAATCCCATCTGCAAAGGGAAAGCAACACCTTCAACCTTGAAGAGTTGTGTGAATTAGTACATTGGCATTTGCAAGATATTCATATGCCTTCTGGCTAAGCAATATATGAAGGTCCATTAAGAAACACTCAGTTTCAATGTAAGCTTTGCATGATATGCAGCACACAGAAGATACACACCAAATCGACATATTAACGAAAACACATGCTGTGCTCCTTAATTCCACTTTCTCCTTCCATATGGAAATACAGACATCCCAAAAGGAATAAAAAAAATTTGTATATTACAGTATTCTTAACATATCACAACTTAGAGCCAAATGAGTCAAGTGCTTTTCACTTTAGTATCTTTATATAGCGACAGAAAAAAACCTCAAAGACCTCAATATTTTTAACATTCAGAATCAAGCATACTTCACAGCTCATTCCAAGAAAGATACTCCAAAGCACATGCAAATACATTATTTGATTTGTGATAGACCTAGATCAATATATTCCTGGTAGAGTGGAAAAAACCCTCATACTTAGCACAATTTTAAAATGGAAGCATTTCTTACACACATTTCTTATTCGTATCTACTGACAGATGTAAAGCAATCATTATTTACCTTTTTTGAGTTGTACACAATGTGACATAATATGCATTTTTGTTCTCGAACCATGCTTATTACTCTGGAAAGATCTTATCCCACACCTGCAAAATAAAAATAATTTAAAAAGAACATTCAGGATTACTTTTTTATTAATCTGTTTCAGTAAGGAAAATAAAAATAAGTTACTATTCATCAAAACACTTGAGCTGAGTTTCTTTAAGAGATTACATACCTCTTGTGCATAGTTAATACTCTTCAAAAAAATAAGATAGTTTTGAACAGTCATTTAAAACAGCTATAATAAAAAGTAAGTTTCCCTTTCTTTCATTTTGTTCCTTGTCCTCCAAGACTTGGCAGGCATTCTACAAGCAAAGAGAGATCTGTAGGAATCCTCTCAGCTACCCAAATCAGACTAACAAAACACTTTTCAACTAGGATGATGAGAGAGAGGGAAGGAATTGGGGAAACCAAGCAGGGCAAACTCCAATCTTTATTTTGGTACAGAGGGCACCTCATGTAAGGTATTTAAGGTCCTGGGAAAATGAAACAAAGGCGATTAATGACATCAAAGACCGTCAGCCTTCAAATTTTATCAGTCCATTTATTCACCATAAAATAAAACCTAAAGTGATTTAAATTCAGTGTTTTTCAAATTAACCTCCATAAGAACTACACATATGTCTGTGCCGAAATACTCAATTTAGGCAGCATTTTAAGATACATTCTCTAACATCATGCTTTACATGGGCACCTTATGTATTTGAATCATTAATAAAAGCTATTGATTTTCATTAATTATGCCCAACACTACAAGATTATTCAAAACTTTGCACCAGAATATTAAGCATTTTAACACTGATCTACTTAAGACTTGCATATACACAAATGAAAGGAGCAGGAGGTCAAATTAAATGCCCTATGTATTTTATCATAATGTTTAATTCATAAAGACAGCAGTTAAGTTAGAGATGTACATAACAGTCTAGGTTATAATACCAAGATGAACATGTCTGCAGAAGTAACAGGGAATAATCTTTACCCTTTTCTTTCTCTTAAAAGACACTAAAATGCAGAATGATCAAGCATGATAGTAATTTTTTATTGATCTGGCAGAGGCAGTTCCTCATCCTAAAGTGGAAAGAAACATCTTTTGACTACTAGGCATTTTCATATCTCCACACAAAAAGACAAATCTTTCCAAGCTTTGCTATCTTACATTAGTCAACTTCAGAGCTAATTTAGCTAATACCATCAAACCTAACCTACAACAGCTGCCTTCATCTCCACAGCTTACTCTACAAAGTTAATTCTAATTGTTTACCATCAACCTTCTGTATCAGGGGCATCAAACCCTCCAAATCTGGCGCTGACTAGAAGCTGTGAGCAAAGAACAAGACCTGGATTTTTACCAAATCCAGATTACCCAGAGTTAAAGCAGCTCTGACATTCAGTGGTACTGTCCAACTGTAAACAAACAAAAATAAGCAAGTAAACCTCCACTCACTGTAATTCCAAAATGTGGTTCTTTGACAAGTAACTTTTCTCCTCCAGATTTGCATGTCTATCTACAGTTAACATATGCATCAGTATCCGTCCAGCTTAAAGGGGAAGGAACTGAGAGTTGCAATAGCCCTTTCACCTTTAGAAAACGGAGAAAGTAGTTTCCTCCCTAAAAAAAAATTTGACATTATCACACCAAAACACAACAGGAGATTCAATCATCCTCTTATGTTCCCTGACCAGCATTCCTAGGGTGCCATTCTTGATCTCACCGAAATACCTGATAGTGTTTAAGTATGTATTCTCTGGCTACATCACATGGGCACCTGATGTACTCGTATCATCAGTAACAGCTGTTTATTTTGATAAATCACCCCCAACAAAGGTACAAGAACATTCAGAACTTTGCACCAGCCTAAGTCATATAGAGCACGCATATAAATTTGTATGATATCAGTGATGTGCATGCAAAAGCATCTGCCTTCATGGAAAGCAAGAACACAGAAATATCAAGTCTTGGAACAAATTACTTTGGAACCACATACAAAGAGTATAACTTGTTTTTAAACATATTTCAACTGAGACAGCAGTTAAGGAAAGTTTAAGTTAATATGAGACAGAAAGTGAGGTATTTCAGCCTCATGACTTTCCAGTAGGTTATTAGGTGAGTATAGGAGCACATCATCAACATACTGTTTATACACGGACCTGTGCAGCTGCAACAGATCTAAGAGAACTATGATTATACAAAAGCGACAAAGGTTTGAATGCCTATCCAATATAGGAGACATGTTTTAATGTGATTAATATGAAGTTACTCCTGAAAAGCAAGGCTGCTAATCCTTGCATCAATTCCAGATATTTCCTTTCGCATTAAAATATTCTGTACTCCCCCAACGTTCTTCACTAGCACTACTTTGTAGTTTAGCAGAGTAATACCCTCCATGGTTCAGGACCTTGTTCAAGATTACTCAAGTATTTACAGAATTCACTCCGCACACGGGTGAAACAGCAGCATGAGACTTAAATCAGGAAAAGCAGGCCAGTAAAGTATGGTGACTCGCTGACACCAGTTAGCACATAACATTAAAAAAGCTTTCACAAGTAGAGCTAACATTACACCTGTTTTGGCTAATTAAAACATATAGTAACTATACACGATTACAGGAAGAGTTTTAGGCTAACTGTCCAATCAACTGGGCATTACTTATGACAGAGTACTAAAAATACTAATGGAATTCAAATGCTATTGGATGTCACTATGAAAAGTAGAACTTTCACCTCCACAGAGAGAAGCCTTTAGGGGCAAGGACTCAGAAGGAAAGAGATTTAGTAGATGCTACAGGGACTGGGAGAAGCCAGACCCACGTTCTATTTCCAGATCACCTCATGACTTACTGGCTACATAGAGATAACCCACTTCCCATCATCCTTAGCTTTGTCCCAAATCCTGCTATAAAACCCATGGCTCACTTTAATGAAGTACTTCAATTTCACTTTAAAAGAACTTTCATGAAGTACTTTGAAAAACATTATAAATTCAAGGTATTCCCTCACTCACTATGCAATAGCAACAAGAACCAGACAGCTTTTGAGCTATGTAGTCAGCGATGGCATTTCATCTCATCATACACCAGTCTGTTCAATCACAAAACTTTCATACCGAGAAACTTCAGAAACAGAGCTTTCTCTACATAAATACAGGCATATTTGAATTCCTCACACAAAAAAAAAATCCCTTCCTTTAAACACCAAACAACCTTCAAGCTTTTATCAGATTTAACAGTTCATGCTTCTGAAATCTCCAACCTGCGGCGCAGCATAGGAAATTACTTCTTATGGGACGTTAATAGGAAAATAAGCTACTCTAAAAAATGAGCAAACTGCAAGCAAAGATAAGGTTTTGCCAAAAAGACCCTATCACCATATATGAGAAACACGTCAACAGCAAAACGCAAAGCCGTCAAAACAAATGAGATGTTATGACAACTTTGCATTTTGAAGGAATGTAACTCTTCAGTGGGCGATTTTTTTAATTGTTTGTTTTAAAGGGAAGAGATGCATTTTACAACCATGGGATATAAATGCCACTTACCCATAGCCTGCACCTGCCCAGAGCCTGGAAACACCATACAGTTTTAATTAACTTAAGCAAGTCTGCTACAGAGATTTTGGAGAACACTTCTCACAAGTAAAAATAGCCTACAAAGAAAATAAGGCATTAGACTACTTCCTGCTACAACATCCATTTGTCCACAGTTATTCAGCCTTACCGGATAACATACATTAAAAATGTACGTCAAGGTTAAATATGCTACAGATCTGTGGATGAACACTGACTATATTAAGCCACAAGTGCCATGGAGTGGGGCGGGCAGCCCAGCATTCCAGCTGCCTAGAAATCCTCAGGAGGTCTTACAGAGATCAGCAGCACTGGCCTGTCCAAAGGCCTGCCTAAATGCTGCACATCCCTACAGATAGCACTGGAAACTCTACACTTGACAAGAACAGGAGTCTAGAAGTTCACTGTGGCAGAATGCTCTGCAGTAACATGCTCCTCAGCTCCTCACAGGGATGTCGTTTCTTTTGCTTTAGTGACTTCTCTCCTGCAGCAACCAATTGCACACGTCCTTCTTGAGCTGTAGAAGGGCAATACCGCTGCCACAGATATGGGAAAGGAGCAACTCACCACAAAGTGCATTCATGAAATCTTTAGTTGGTTGATGGGAGGAAGTGGTGGATACAAGGTCATTTTGACTTGCAGGGAAGCCTCTTGCTCAGAAGAATTACAAATGGAAGTGTATTTAGGCCCTGGAAAGCACTTAAAAGAATGACGACTAGGCGAGACCATATGTAGTTTGATGATCAGCATAACTTATTTCCCTAATCTGCCAAGAAGCCTGGTCTTTTCGCAGGAAAACCTGGAGAATCCCACATAGGCCCTTGAAAGCTGTATCCAATCACCTACTGCGATAAATGAAGGCTACAAAACAGCAACGATTGTTAATCTAACTAAGTAATGCTTTATTAAAGCCTAGTAATACAGACAGATTTCTTAATGAAAAATTTTGTGGCTATAAAACCATTTCCCTGTATTACACACTGCTCCAAACATCAAAGCCCTGTACCGCTGTGAGAATGCTGTACAGAAACAGGCAATTCATCGTAACAAGACAGAGGCCTATGCTCAAATTTCATCACCTTGAGCAGAATTTATGTGGAATAAAGTACCAACATTCAAAGACTATCTCTCACTCCCAGATTCACTGCTCTTGAGGCATCTGAAATCACTGCGCACCCCCTTGCTAGACCGTAACTTTTACCAATTACCTTAACATTACTTCTGGGCATATGTGAGAAGGAACTTCTCAACACAACCCGACCAAGAGACAGAAACTTAAGGACTTACTAAAGTAAGTCATGACTAATAGCATTATTCTCCTGTAGTACCTGTATTTCTGTGACTTACAATAGAATTCACATCAGCTTATTCTGATAACCTTGTGTCACTTCACAAAAGGTCTTCAACAAACACATCTTTATAAGAATGACAGAAGTACCTGCCACTTAATTGTACACTTATTTCTGTAACATTTAGCTGTATCTTTTTTCTCCTTCCTACGCTATTTAAGCTCATAATACCCTTCACAGGTCTGCATACTATGTCCCTTTCACAGATTAGAACTTAAGAACAGCGACTCAGAAGCCAAATCAAAACAGACTACTCCATATATGCTATCTGTTGCAGTTCCACAGAAGCAGGTACTCAGCCTTGGCAAAATGACTCAGACTCCCTAAGAAAGACCTACACAGACACAAGAGAGCGTGTAAGAGAGCGTTCAGTCAGTCATCAGGCTTTTTCGATTTACTACAGAGTCTGAAGAACCACTGGAGAGTAATTTGAGGCACTCAGACCAAGCTAGTCAGGCCATTCTTCAGTATATGGAGCTTTGATGCCAAGTAAATTCAAATTAAGGATCCCAAACATTAAGACAGCAGTCATTAATGACCAGGCAATACAAATACAGTGATCTGTCTGAATTCTTACATCTCTGTAACATGGTTTGTCACAGGGCTGAATATTAGTGGCTCCATCAACTTGGGATAAAAACGTAAAATAGTTTAGGACTAGATGAGAAAAATCGCTTAAACATATGAAAAACATTTTTACAAAACCAAATAATTTATTTGTAATGCACAGTATCCTCTTACTTTCCTATAATCAGGTTGAGTCAGATAACATCTCAAATCTCATGACACCATCTGGTGGCAGAGTTCACAGATGATGATTATCAGAAGTCAAAAAGAATTTTATCTATTTTGATTCTGATCAAATTTAAATTCAATTCCAGATATCTTATGAATTTTGCCTTTACAAGATAAAGTGGAAAAAATAAATGGAAAAACACCTTAATTTTGCCTAGATGAAGTTATCTACAAGTCTTAGTATCTCTGTAGACAATTTGTATATGTATTTATAGGATAGTGGTTGCTGTTATTCTTTGTACTGGATATCACTGCATAGATTAAGACACATTTAGCTGACATCTCATCAAACATGTGATATTTTTGACACATGGTCTAGAAGTTACTCGAAGTTTGGTGACAGCGACCAAATGGACTCAGGTAATAGACTAACATAGTTTGGCTAAAACCAATGACTTGTTCCGAAATGAAAATGCTAGAACATAGCACCTATTTAACAAACTTGACATACAAAAATCAGTCAATAGTGGAACATACGCGGTGGTGCAAATGCAGTCACCTTGTACTGCCAGTTCAGTTGAAGTCAAGCAAGGACTAAAAAAGATAATATAGTTGCCTTTAACAGAAGAGGCTTCAGGATAGGAATCTATTTTCCAAGGTAAGAAGCCACAAAGCCATATTGTATTGGCCCTCAGAGCCTGCAATATTCATCCCAAATATTGCAGTGCTAATGGAGACACGCTTTCAAACTTCAGCAAAACTATCAACCAAATTTTTGGAAGGCTTAAGTGTTTTTGGTTTTGTTTTTTTTTTTTTTTTAGGCCAGCTTCTATCAGTTTAGCAAAATAGTCAGTTACCTTAATATAGTAATTGAGGCTTGTCTGAAAGAATTAGCAAATAACAAAAGAACAGAAATAACCAGCAGATATATAGGAAAAGCAACCTCAGGAACTCATGCTGAAAACAAAGTCTGTCAAACCTCAACCCTCTTCTCTCTCCGGTCACTCCTCAGAACCCATCTGTTCTACAAAGCTCTTTCAAGTTGCACTTCAGAAGGTGTAGGAGGGAAGGTGAAAAGGAGAACATCCTACTTGCACGAGACCATTGTTATTAAACCACTATCAAAAGTACATTGAAGTATAAACTTCAATCATCAATGCCACTTCTATCCAATGTTCATAAACTTCTCCAAGTTGAAGTTCATAAGTACCCCTGAACAGTTCTTAATATAATTTAAGTTTGCATGTAAGCTACCCCGCTTGCAATGATGAATGATTACTTTTAAACACCCCATATTTCATTGTACTATTAAGACTTGTTTCGCACTATCAGTCCCACTCCTTTTAGGTTACCAGATATTTATCACATTTATACATGCTTTCACTATGACAGATTTTTAGCTGTATATTATGAGGAAGGTAACTAAGCAACTCTGTACCCAAAGTCACACTTCAACCCTGGAAACCCTTCTGGCGGGCATGAAGAGACAGTATGATAACTACGTATCTGTAGCAGAGAACCTGCTCTAACAAAGCCTGCATTTAACAGGGTAACGAAATTCAAGGATCGCTGCAGCAATAAAGGACGCCCGCCCCAAGGCAAGA
>NW_009607025.1:0-1192 GCF_000690535.1 Cariama cristata | reverse complement strand
AGTACTCACACATCGCACCCCTCGCCAGGGAAGCGGCCCGGAAACCCATCCCTCTGCCGCGACCGAGCACGCCCGGCCGTCGCTTGCCACGTGGCCCGCCACCCCTACAGCGCCAGCGCCGGGCCGACGCCACAGACACCCGCGGCGCACGACGGGGCGGAGCAACCGCCGAGCACAGCCAATGAGACAGGAGGAAGGCGGCCGCGCTGCACGCTGGGAGGTACGTCTGAGCCTCCGCGGTGCCTGCCGGGAAATGCAGTCCTGGCGGGGGGACACCTGGGCAGGAACGTACGGACCGACTTCATTGCGAAAGCAGCAGCACTTGCTGTCAGTTGGGGGCGTTTACCAACCGATAATGATAATAAACGTTATTTGTAAATATAGCGCTATAAACACACATAGGGCCACACGCTACCGCTCTGAGAGCGGGCACTGAGGATCACAGGCACCTCAGCAGCAAGAAGCCACCGATGCTGTGCTGGGCCAGCCCGGCCGGGACAGCTGCGCCTGGAAAACCTTTTCCAGGAGCGATTTGAAAGATGGAAGGAGAAGCGCATGTGCTTGTGCCTAGGGTTGCGCGGTGTGCAGTAAGCCTTAGTCCAATGGGACTTTTTAAGAAGCCAAAGCCCGCAGGGGCTCTGAGCATTGTGAGAGGGAAAGAAGGGAAACCAAGGCCCGGTTCAGAGATCACAGTGGTCTCACTGGAAAAGGGACCTTGTGCAGGCTCAAAGAGCCGCGTCAGCTGCCGTGGGCCTCCACCCTGCAAGAGCTCCCGGCAGCGCTCCGAGTTCGCAGCCTTACAGCAGGCAGGGGACCCTAGCAGCAGCCTGAACAGGGAAGAATTTACCCACACCCGAGAAGGAGTGCATCTCAGGAAAGGCTACCCAGTTCAGCTACGAAAGATGAGGTTTCCCATCCCGGACGGCAGCTTTCCCTTCTTGCCTTTGCTCTCTGGTAACAGAAGAGGGGCTGACGCCCTTCCTCCTGACGAAGAGTAACTCACCCGGAGAAAACCCCGCTGACACAAACAGGGCCATTTCTGTACAGCGCTGTTCGCTAACGTGGCCACAGCCAGCACGGCCCGACCGCGCAACCAGCGCACTAACCGCCCACGCAGTGCACCGCCCAGAAGGGGAGGGACGCGCCGACACATGCGCACAAGCCCCCGAGTGACGCCATGTTGGGTGTACAC
>NW_009607024.1:10993-13254 GCF_000690535.1 Cariama cristata | reverse complement strand
GAGGCTGCTCCTGAGGCCCATGATGTGACCCTGGGGGCACCAGCTCTCCATGAGGCTCTCCATGGGGTTACGGCTTATCACCCCGACCCTGCTGCGGGCAACACGTCCCCCCCAAAGACGGAGAAGAAGAGACAAGCAAAGGCGGGCTGGTGAGCTAAACGCGTAGTAGGTGAAACCTGCCTATTATCTGGGGACAGTGATCCTTCCGATGACGCCATGTGATAGGGGGATGGTGAGAACCTGTTATCGGGTCGAAACTCTTTATCATACGCCATCATGTTCCACTCCAGGCGCCGGTTGCGGGCTTTCCTCACTTTTTTCACCTCCCGGGTGGAGTCCTCCACCAGCCGCTGCTCCTGAGGGCACACACAAGCCACGGCTCCATCTCCAGCCCGGCTCTGCCGGCCCATGAGCGGTACCCAGGGAGCATCGCCCAGCCCCGCCAGATGCACCCACCGCAATGAGGGGAGCGTGCGGGATGCACCAGGACGGTGACTGTCCCCCAGCTTCAGCCCCACCGGTGTCCCCCGCTTGCCCATACCTTCTGCCTCCGCTTCTCCTTTCTCTTATCTTCTGTCGCCTGCAACATTTTCTCCTTCCATAAGTTGAAGAAGTAGGAGGGATCGGTGTAGAATTTGAGGCCATCCTTTTTGTCATCCCTGGGGGGTTGGGAAGGGAGGAGAGGGGGTTGTCAGCCACAGGAGAAGACCCCTCCTTCCCGTGCACAGTGGGGTTTGGTATGATCATGGTCCTAAGCTGTTGCCCCACCATGAACCTGTCCAACAGAGCGGTCACTACCTGCAGTACCACTGCGTGGGGTCGCTCATCCCAAGTGCCCTATGCAATGGGGATAATGGCACAGTGATTGGAGAAAACAGCATCTCAGCCTTTCCCAGGCAGCAAACGAGGTGCACCCCCTCGTGCCTCTCCTGGAAAGGGGCCCCCAGAACCCCCCAGGACCCCCTCGGTCCCCCCAGGGAGCGATGTGCTGGCCATCCTACCTGTAGGGCGTGAGGATGTTGAGCGGTGGGGGCTTGTCGCAGCGCTGGTACATCTCCATCACCGGGTTGGGGATGGAGTTGCGAGACACGACCTGCTGGTTCTGCACTGTGGAGCTCTTGAAGGCTTTCCGCATGTTGATGTCCTGCAGCGAAACTGGGGGCACAGGAGAACGGATGCAGGAGTGGCCTCAGCCCCCCAAATTGGGCACAGCGGGTGGTCCGGCCCCAAGCACGTGTCTCCCACCTGCTTGCAGCCGGCCATCACCCCAAAACAGCCCCAGCCCCTCACCTTCCTCCACAGTGGAGTCCAGCTGCGTCACCTTGATGACCAGCAGGTCCACCCTCTCCTGCAGCGAGTTCATCCGCATGTAGAAACTGTTGGCCTCGTTGAAGAGCTCGCCGAAGATGTCCTCCGCGTGCCTGCCTGGCAGAGGGCAACGCACGCCCGTCACGGGCATCGGCGGCACGCAGCCCTCTCCCAGCCCATCCCCTGGACCACACACCTCCCCGCCGGCTCTGGGGGGCTCTCTCCCCAGCCTTGGTTTTTTTGGGAACTGAGCCTCATCCTCTCCCAGACGTGGCAAAGCGCTGCACGGAGGGATGGGAGCCCTTCTCCTGCCTCCTCTGTGCACGAGCATCCCTTTCAGTGAAAGCGGTACCCATGGGAGATACTGAACCATTGCGGTCCATGCCCCAAAAAGCCTTCGGATCTACCAGGACAGATGCAGCCAAAACCCAACCATCACACAACGTGACCCATGGAAACCCAGCCCTGAAGGTGGAAAACCAAGAGCAGGGCAGCAGGGAGAGTGCTACAGCAGGGAGAAGCCGTGAGTTGTTTCACTTTAGCAGGTATCTTCCTGCAGCACTCAGTGCATCACTCCGACAGCTCTTTAGCAGGGCTCTTTTCATCCCAGGGCAGAGCATTGCTGACACTTGCAGGGTACAGCACCACTCCCAGCACCCATCCGGTCCCAGCACCCAGCCCAGCGCAGGACCTAGCACAGCACAGCACCCCAGCTCCTCGGGGTTTCCTCCAAGCCCACGTATCAAACAGCTCCCGGGATGAAGGCACTTTTGATATCTGCTCAGCCTCTCACCCGCCTCGACCATTTGTATTTGATTCCTTTTCCCCTGGACAAGGTAGGAATGGTCTGAGCACCCATGGGTGCTGCTCACACCAGCTGCCACGCTCCTAGCAGCTCCCTAAATACAGGGTTGATTTCTCTGGGAATATTTTACAGAAGAATCTAGTTCTTG
>NW_009607024.1:5737-10962 GCF_000690535.1 Cariama cristata | reverse complement strand
TTGTAGGGTGAGGGGTGAGAGGAAAGAAGGGGAGGCCTGAAAAGCCTGGACCTCTCTTTCTATTTTAAGTCAACATTCAGCAGTGAAAGAGGTTGCCCCCATTAAACCTTCACGTTGCCGTGCGCAATGCTCTCGTCCTCCCCTTCTCTGCCGAAATCAGGCCCAGGGCAGGAAGACAGCCGAGGATTTAGACATTTTATATAGACCTCTCTTTCACATAACACTTTAAGACTACAAAAAATAGATCGGGTTTTTTTTACTCTTCGCCTGACTTTCCTATTTCTAGCTGAGAAACAAGGGGCTCACAAAGACTTTCCATCCCTAACCGTACAGAGCAGCTATGGGAGGAAAACGGGTCTTAAAAATGTCACCAAGTCCCCACTTTGGATTTGGCCCTGAGTACCCTTCTTTTTTTATTAGCTGGGTAATTCCCACTGAATTAGGGGTGGCTGCAGCCCGCACGGCTCTCACATAGCCCCCATTTCTCTGTGATTGGAACCGGAGCAAGAAACCACGGTGTCCCACCAGCATCCCACCACCCCGTCACCATCCCACGCAGGGGCTGGGGCCGCCGTGCCACTGAGGCTGCCCAGCTGCTTGATGATGGCAGCCAGCGTGCTGTTGGTAACACACTCCAGCTCACTCGTCACCCCCTCGGGAAGAGCCCCCCGGCATAGGTGCCGGGGCTCGATATTCCTCTTCACCAGCGGCATCCTGCCGGCGAGCCCTCACGCCTCTCCTGCCAAAGGAGAAAGAAAGAAAAAAAAGAAAACACAGAGATTTTGTCTATTTTTTTTCTCCCCATTCCCTCTGCTCTCTGCCCAGAGGACTCGTCCTCCCCACACCAGGCTACAGAGGATGTAGCCCACGCGGCGGCAGCAGGGGCTTTTCCATGCAGGGGATGCTCCGTGGGTGCAAACCCCCAGATGCCAGCGAGTACGCGGATGCCGGGATGGAGGTGAGGACCATGCCAGGGCCCCATCCCTACCCTTGTGCTCCGCTGACAAGCCACCGTGCCCGGGAAGCCTTTCCCACGTACCTTCCCGGAGCTGCGCCCAACCTGGGAGCAAACCCCTATGTGCTGCAGCCCTTCAGCCAGCCCCGAAAAGCCTCATCTAAACCAAAGAGCGGCCAGAAGCGAGCAAGCGCTTGTAATGCCATTACTTCCAGCTCAGTGCAAAGCTCTCCGGGGTTTTATTTGTGCACGCACTACACCAAGGCAAGCTGCCCCTGCTCTCCCCGGCATCCCTGCGCGGCTTCGCCGTCGTCCCCGCCTGAACCGGGGATGGTTCATTTTCTACGGGGTTCAAGGAGATTTAGGGAGATGCCTGCATCCAACAACGGCCTCACCTCCAGCGAGAGCACCTGTGGGAGCTGGCGAGGAAGGACGAAGGCTGGGCACAGTGGGGTAGGAAGGGGGGGCACTGGGGACAGGTTACCCCATTGATGTAATGGGCCAGTGGTGTGAAACAGGCTGAGAAAGGAGGAAAAAAAAAAGAGCATTTATGAACCATGGTGGTGTCTCCTGGGGTACCGCAGCCTGGGACTGGGACACGGACACTGGGACAGGCACAAAGTGGGCGCTGAGCCCACAGGCTTGCACGAAGGGGTCTGACGTGACACAAGTGCGTCAGGCCTCAGCTCCGCTCCCAAAGCAAAGGCAAACTGACGCCTTTAGCATTGAAATCGCCACAAACTGGATCCCGGGCTGATAAGGACCGGAGAGCACAAACAGCCTGCCCATGTCCCAAACACAGTGAGCTGAATCCCCCTTCACACCCCGGACACCCCCCCCATCCACCCCATCTTTGACAAAACCCCGCTCTGCTTTGGTAGCGAAGGAAAACCAGCTTCCGAGCAGAGCTGTTCATAGCTGGGAGCGGAGCAGCCAAGCACTGACAACGGAGCCAGCAATTCTGACCATGAACAGAGCCAGAAATCTGCAGAGTTCACATTTTTTGGCCCCGGGAGCGTTAGACAGAACAGTTTCCCATTGATAGCACCCGGCCAGCGCTCCCGTCCCCCCTCCAGCACCGCCAGCTCCGCCACAGTTTTCAAATGCAAATGCAAGCTCCCTCCATGAGACAGTCCAAAACTTCTTTCTAAATCATTCATATCGAGCTTCCCAAAGGGCTGATTGTGCTCCCAGATCTGTACGTACGGGGGGGTGAACAGTGGGGCTCCGCTCTGCCCCGGGGCAATCGGGGTGCCGTGGGAAGGACCCCAGCCCTGAACCCTCCTTGGAGTTGTGCGATGCTTTGGGTTCAGAGCACACTGCGTGTCCTCCGGCCCTTCCCAAAGTCCCTGCACATGGATGATGGGGCTGGTACTGTCCCTGGCTCCCAAAAAACCCAAGAGGCTTCTGCCAGCTGGTTATTTTTCAACTGGGAAAACTATGACGGAGTCTGCAGGGGATGCTCTGGATGTCTGCTGATGGACGTCTGCTCCAGTGATGTACAACCCCCTCTCTCCAGGCATCCCCTGAACCCCTGCCGGGCTACGTAAAGAGATAAGCAATGCTGGCAGCTTCAGCCCAAGCTCGTTTTGAGCCGGTTTTATGTGTCACCCCAAAATCTGCACTCAGAGGCTGAGCCCCAGCATGTCCCTGTGGGGGGCTGCAGGGACGGGGGGGCGTGGGGCAGAGCAGTTAATGAGCTGCTTGGGCCCAGTAATTAAAAACAGGGAACAAAGAGCCATTCTTAGCATCCGCCTGGGACACAGCCACCGGCACCCGGGGCTTTTTATCCCCACGCAGGGGGCCCGGGAGGAATCAGGGCCATCCGCGCCTCCGTCCCCCGTGGGGACCCCAGAGGGGAATGAAGAAAAAAAGGATTCGAGGTCTGAAACTTCCCAGCAGGGACAGACTTGAAGAGGGGCAGAAGGTGGTGGGTATGTGGTCTGAGAACAGCATTTGAGACCATGGGAGAGCATCGCTGGAGAAGAAAGATCCCTTTAATCTCCCCCCAAAAAGCCCTCACAACACTCAGAGCTTGCAGCAGGAGCTAAGCACACATTTTTAGGCTGGGTAGCTGGGACAGGCAACTTTGGCTGAGCCACAGGAGAAGCTCCTTTTTAACCTCCCCAATTAATGGCTGCTAATGAACACAGGGATTAGAAACCCCTGCCACCCCCTCCGGCGACAAGCACCATCTCAACCTGCCCTAACAGCATCCCTCGTGCACCAGCAGCACCAAACCTCCAACCTCTGAGTTGAAAAACTCAACTTCTGACCTAAAACCTGCAATCTCAAGGCCTGGCCCGGCTTAGGAGACCACAACGCTTTGGGTGGGGATGGGCTACACGCGACCCCATGGACACCAACTTCATTTCTGTCCTCGCCGGCGCATCTCGCTCACACCTACCAAGGGGCTGCGCACAAATCCTGAGCGCTGGCGGCTTGGCCCGAGCCCCAGAGAAGGGATGCTCAGTTATGCCCAGTGCTGCTCCTGGTCATGCTGATATTTCGGGTAATTCCCAAGCCTTTGAAGGAGTGATTTTGGTGGCAGGTCCTCAGACCTTCTGGAAAGGGCTCAAAGGAGCAGGGACCCGCTGGGCGCGGAGGTGACTCCCCGCTTCACGGAGGAAAAGCCTGAATAGAGACAGAGTTAGGCCACGAGCAATTCATGATTCCTTCCATACGTACGACCATACCGGACCCCACCTCAGTGCTCAGCGCCGCGGGCCATTGCCAACACACAGCATGCACCAGCCTCGGCAGCGACTGCGGTGGCACCCCCAGTACAGCCCGGTTGGGTATTGCCGTGTAACCAGTAAAGCCACATCTGGGCAGCTGCAGGGCCAAATTGCCATCTTCCCATGGGCACTGCTAGCCCTTGATGGCCCTGAGCAGCCTCACCTGGGACCCACACCCCCACCCACGGGCCAGGGAGGTTATTTAAGCTCAGCTGGGGGTGATAGTCCTGCTCTGAAGGATGCTGCTGCTCCCTGGCCATGCCCTGCTGGACCTCACCCCTGCAAGCAGCTCCTGCCCCAGGTGGGTCTCTCGGGTGGGCACTGGCACCCAGGGCAGGTCCTGCGTTTGGCACCTTCTTCAGGGTGGGTGTTGGAGCTGTGTCTCAGCCTTCTCTTTGTCCCTGTCCCCTTTGGCTCCTGCCTCCTTGGTCACTTGGTTCTGGGTGCATCTGGGGCTGCCAGCAGCCCCTGCTGTTTGCTGGCCCTGGGCGGGGGGGATGCTGAGCTCCTGCCCTGGGGTCACCCTGGGCTCCCACTTGCCTTCCCCCTGTGGCCACCAGCCCTGCTGTGACCCAGCAACACCTGGCTTGCAGCGCTTGCTTAATGCACGTTGCGGTGACCTTGTCCTTGTGCTGCAAGAGCACAGCTGGGGGGGTCCTGTCAGTGCTGCTGGGTGGGGAGAGCTGATCCAGGGCTGTTGGGATGTCTGGCCACGGTGTCTGTGCTCAGGTTAGACAATGGGAAGGGTTTTCCACCTGGCCAGGCTGCTCCAGGTTTGGTGTAAGGTGTCCGACCCTGCCCAGGCAGCCCGGGGCTGGGCTCTGCTGCAAAGTGCCTGCTCTGGCACAGAGGGTGCAAAAAGGAGTTCCTGAAGTCCCCCCCGAGATACCCGGGTCTGTCCTCGCTGGTGATGATGCCTGTAGGTGGGGATGAGCTCTGTCCCTCCTACCCTGCTCCTGCTCTCCTCTCCGACCGCGGCTCAGGAGACATGCCAGCCCTGGAGGGTTGGGGTCTTTCCTTCCTCTCTGGCTGACAGTGCGTTAGGAGATGTGGCCGATGGCTCCGAGGCTGTGGGGAGACCCCAGCACTGCCCATCCCGGCTCAGCACGGCCCCTCCGATCCCACCCTTCAGCTGCTTTGGGATAATGGTGCAAGCCCCCATGATGCTTCATCTTCAAAAGCCCCACTCGGGTTTAGGTGGTTATATGGGCTTTTCCAACCACCTTCAGCAAGGCTTGCTTCTCTCATCTATTTCTCATGTGATGGTCTCAGTTTCTTTACGTGCTGGCTGCTCCATGGGTGTGGGACTCAAAGGTACAACCTCAACCAGCCAAACCTTTGTGTGATGACCTGAGCCTTCCCATTTCTCTGCACATCTGCAGGGCATTGCTGTAGGGTGAGCATCTCTTCTGCTGCGTCCGGGAACATCAGCGAGATTCTGTTATCGCTTACATGGGCTAAAATCCACGAGGTTTTGTTGTCTCCTTAGTGGAAGCGAGGAGCCCTCAGTGGGATAATGCTGGTGTCAGGCT
>NW_009607024.1:4052-5690 GCF_000690535.1 Cariama cristata | reverse complement strand
GGGGGGAGGAATGGGACTGGCTGGGAGGCACTGCTGTGGGGGCCGTACAGGCACACCGCGAGGCTCCCCCATCACCCTTCTTCTCTTCCCGACTGCTGAAAGTGTTGATAACTCTAAATCTTGTCAGACTGGGAAATGTCGCAGGTGAAAAGCAGCAGTGACAGCCTCAGCTGTCAGGCCAAGGCCAGACTTGTCGCTGCTGACGGTAACTGGAAAGCACCCACTTCTCCACGGTGGGTAGCTCCTTCCTGGGGTAGCACATTGCAGTTTCCGTAACACATCTGTCAAACCTCCTCGGCATCCCATCGGGGCAGGGGCACTGACCCCCCCTCCCCGACCTGCCTGTGCCCTGGGGGATGCATCGGGCTGCTCAGCCCAGGCCCCCACCACCACTCTGTTTTTTTTTTAGCGGGGAGCAGCTCACAGCAGCCGGTGCATGGCACCGCAGGCCAGCTCGCAGCCCTCTCCAGCCTGCAATGAGCCTTAGTGTTCCCCACGGCCACAAACTCACGCCAGCGTCTGCTGGATCCTACCCACGCTTGGCATCAGCTTGCAGAGATGCAGCCTCCCACCTGCTTTCCAAACCAAGCAGAGGAGCTTGGAAGGGAATCGCGCCCAGCTCCCTGCCACCCAAGCAAAGATCAGCTGAGATGCCCAGGCAAGGGAGGTGATGAGACCAGAGATGGTCTTTATCTTCTGCCCTAAGAAGCTGATTTATCCTAAGGAACAACCAGCCAATTGACCACAGCATCCCAGACTCTGGAGCTGCTGGTGCTACTGAAGAGCAGCCCCTGAGCGCAGGAGGGCCGGAGAACAAGCGCTGCCCCAGCCACCCCTGTCAGCCCCCGGTCCCCGCAGACCACACCGGTGGTGTGATTTGCAGACCCTGGCTCACAGGTGACTCCTACAGCTGGTTCCTTCCAGATGGCATCCTTCGTCTCAGCAGCCATCACATCTGGCAGCTTAAGTCCTTGGACTCCATTGCGGGCAGAAAAGCAGCGCTCCTTTTGCAAGAGGGTCCACAAATTGGAGTTTTGTGTCCAGCCATCACTCCTTGCAATAGCTTTTCATGTACATAATGGTCTCCTCACCTCCGCTGTGCCCCCAAACCCCTTGCCCTCTCCCACTGGGCAGGGGATTCAGCTGTGACTTGCAAAGCCAAGCTGGATTCCTGCAGCAGGGTCCAGAGTGCCCTGAAGGATCATGCATGCTCTGGATGGCCCTGCAAGGAGGGACAGGCTGGGGGACAACATATTTCTCGGGTGCTGGCTAACCCTCATGACAGATGTTTGGTCTGGTAAGTGCCCGATACCTGCAGCCTCAGCCCCAGTGCTCTGCTTCATATTGCATGAGAGAGGAGAAGGGAGTTCCCCGGCCGTCACCCTCCTTTGGTGGCCCAAGGTGGGACAGAAGGCGATTTGGGGGGTTGGTTTCTGCGGCTGGGTGCTCCCTGCAGGAGAAGCCTGGATTGGGAATGGAGTCATGGCACAGATGGGCAGAGCTGGGCTGGGTAGGATGTCCACGTCACACACCGCCGGCTTGCAAAACCAAATTGGCCACGGTGGTATTGTCAATACCTCGCATGACAGTATTGAAGCACGGCACCCGGCCGGCGGGGTGGGGTGTGAAGGCGCCCGT
>NW_009607024.1:3544-4021 GCF_000690535.1 Cariama cristata | reverse complement strand
TACAAGGCGGCCAAGGGAAACCTAATTCACCGTGTGTCAGATGGCCAAGACAAACCCTGAACCCGGGTTTGGGGAGCGTGTGGGTAAGCGCGCAGTGAGCACGGCCATGCCAAAACCCTAAAGACTGGGAGTTTGGGTCAGCCCCGGCAGCCAAGCTCAGTTCTGGGCCAAGCTTTGGGGGCAGCCCGTTGGCTCGGCCCTTGCAATCACGGCTCGTACCCAAACTGGGCTCCCCAGGGTGCTCCTGAGCCCCGAGGACCAGGCGCTGCCAGGAACCAGAGGCTTTTGCAAGGGAGCAAAGGCTTTGGTTGGATGCCAGGAGCCAGAGTAGTGCAGAAAATGACAGTGGTATATTGAAAATCTATTATCCTTTACCAAAAGACAAAAAGGTTTTGAATATCGAAAGGACAAGAAGTGCCAGATCTCGCAATGCCTGTTCAGGACACGCTATGCCGTGTTATGGTGCAGGCACCCCAG
>NW_009607024.1:3088-3359 GCF_000690535.1 Cariama cristata | reverse complement strand
TCTGGCATGACAGATCCGGCACGGGAAGGCCGGGAAGGATCCCCGGGATGTGCAATGTTTCCGAGCAGAGAGAAATAAGCGGTAGCTGCAAAAGCAGCAGGCTTTCAAGCTGTTGATGTGTGGAGCTGTTGCCACAGAGCGTGCTGGAAATCGGGGCAAGAGGGTTCAAAGAGGAACAGGACAAACCCGCAGAGGACAGCCGGGGCCACCAGCAGCTCCCTAATGGCCACGGGGGAACCACTGCCTCGGGTGGGCCTACACCCCCCCCTCT
>NW_009607024.1:1224-3051 GCF_000690535.1 Cariama cristata | reverse complement strand
GGAGGGAGAGCAGAGCCTATAGCCTACAGGGGCTGAAGCTTTGCTGTCTCAGGGGGGGAAAAAATAATAATAATAAAAAAAATCAAGCAGCAAAAACTGTGCAGGTGGCTCTTCGCAACGCGGAGAAACCTGCTTGGTAGGGCTGGACCAGATCTGCTGATTTCCTTCACCCCAAAATGGAGTGTGATCTGCACCGCGAGGCCTCGTT
This sequence comes from Cariama cristata, assembly GCF_000690535.1. Lineage (NCBI taxonomy): Eukaryota > Metazoa > Chordata > Aves > Cariamiformes > Cariamidae > Cariama > Cariama cristata. Next base: position 2,843 of record NW_009607024.1, on the reverse strand, counting down.
GCTCTAATTTACGAAATGCATCTGCGACCACTTCTTAATTTGTTGCTAGCCCAAATGACTGCGAACGCTACCAGCGTGACAAATGTCATCGCTTTGTGTGAAGCTGATAATCGCTCCAGAACTATTGTCCAAAGGTTAATTAAATATATTAAAACCGGCCGGATCTCAAGCATTCCCCTTGCTTAAAATAAACCAGAGGGCAGATCTTCAGTGAGAGTAAATTCTCATGATTGCACGGAGGCTGATGGGCACGGGAGAAGCAATGCCACTGCTTGCCCCCTCCTTGAGACCTCTGCATCCAGGAGGAGTCTGGCTTTACAAATGGTCTGGGGCCACGGAAAGCATCCCAGCCCCATTCTGAGCGCAAAGCGTTAACACATCTCATGGCAAAGCATCGGGTGGCAAAATGCCTTGGGGACTGAAAAGCCTCAGGATGTGGGATGCTGTTTCTGGTCCCCCATCTGCAGGCTATCGGCTTGGGGAAGGCTGGAAGCCGGGGCTGTGGACTCACTGCTCCCACGGCACATGTGAAGTGAGTTGAGAGGTCTCAGCCCTGATCCTGGGTGGCACAGAGGAGTATTTGCTGTGGGCCAAGAACAGCCTGGGGCTGAGCTGCGACTGCAGGGAAAGGGTCAGGCCCTCCAGCCAAAGGGAGGAGGGAGCTGGACGCCTGGCTGGCCCTGGGGCAGAGCTGCATCGCTCTCTGGGTTGGGCCCAAATCGGTGACCTGTGCCCCATCGGGAAGGGCCATCGCCCACCCCGGCTGGGAGCGCTGCCCGCACCTCTCCTCCGGTCCATCTGCAGCTCTCCTCCTCTGCTAACTCAGCCGAAGGCAGCTCCGCCACGGCTAACAACTGCCAGGAGGCTTCAGCGAACCAACGCTTCCCAGCAAAGTGCAACATAACGTTAAATCACAGCTAAAAATATTCCTAAAGAGTTTTATTAGTAAATGCCACAGTATTTTTTTTTTTTCCTCTTAACTGCAAAATGTTTCAGCTCTAGGAACAGCACTTCACTAAATTGCCTCTAAATCACAACCGCCTCTGAAGGCTGGGCTCTGCAACACCAACCTTCACCAAAAAGCCTGCTTAGGAGGATGCTATAAATGCAACTGCCTTGCTACCTTGGGGTTAGTATAAAAAGCTCGTCCTGCTGCACGTCTGGTTTAAAACACACAGGCCTCTTAATGGATTTTTTTTATCTAAATGATGTTTCTTGACAGGTATGCAACTGGGTTTTCAGGCAGTTGTTTTCCTTGGGTTTTAGTTGACGTGGGGTTTGGGTTCTGTCGTTTGATTTCTCGGAAACGCGGAGCCCTCGGTGCCCTCCCGGCGCTGGTCAGGGAGCTGAGGGCCACTTCATCGCATCCTTCCCATCCCACAGGAGCTGCTGCCAGCACCGCCACCACCGGCACCACCACCACCGCCACCACCACCTTTTGGCTCTGTCTCTGCTTTGGATACAAACTCAACCCCTGCAAACACAACGCCCTGATACTCTAATGCTGAAGGGAGAAAGGGGTGACAAAAAGGTGTGGGTGAAACCAAGTGTGATCCTTCTCCCTCATCCTTTGGCTGCCCCGTGCGTGGCTCCTGGGCTAGGACCGCCTGGGAGCAGCG
>NW_009607024.1:0-1200 GCF_000690535.1 Cariama cristata | reverse complement strand
ATTGGGTGGTGGGACCAGCAGCGCAGATCCCGGCTCTGTTTTGGCTGGAAAAGATCCCTGCTGGCCTAGGAATCGCGTGTTGTTTTTAATGACTCTTTATCATCAAAGGAAAATCTTCAATGACATTTTTTTTTCCTTCCCTTTTGTGCTCAGCTCATTAACAGAAGGATCTCTCGCGCTGGCTGGCGGGTTGTGTGAGCAGGACGCTGCTGAACAAACCAGCCTTATTCTCCCCGATACAGAAGGAGCTTTGATAAACCCGGGAAACCCTCGGCGAGCAGCAAGGGTCTTTCTGGAAACCTGGCGCTCGCTGCCTTTGGGAACAGCCGCGGGACCGGCATCTCCAGCTCAAATACGGTTCCCTGGCGGGGCTGTGCCGTGTGCCCGGACGGTCCCTTCCCAGGCTGACCGTTCTCCTTCGCCCGCCGGTGCTGCACCTGCAGCCCTGCAAAAATCCGGGTGGGACCCCAGGGGTCGGGGCAGCTCCTGCCGAGGAGCCGGTTGCATCCGCCCCGCTCGCCGAGACGTGCAAAACGCTGCGGCTCTTGCCTGTGGGGTACGGCTCCCAGGGAGGCTTTTTGGATGAGCAGCTCTGCAAAAAAACATTCTTCTTTTTTTTTTTATTTTAACACTTTTGGCTTGAGGGCTGTTGTTCGTAACTTGTCAAGATCTTGGCATTCGCAGCTGATTTGTCATCTACCATAAAATGGAGGATGAGCATCTTTGGTTCAGAACCAGGCCGAGGGAGATGACAGCTCAAAGCAAAATATGCTTCAGCTCCGGTTTTCTCTGAGGGCTTCAGCTCCTCGGGAAAGGAGCGGACATTTGGGGTCTCAGTTGCATCACAGGCGTTATGCGTAAGAGCCCTTAGCGTGCTCCGCGTTTGCGACAGAAGAGCACGGTGCGCGTTAACCTTGCAGCTGCCAGATGAAGTTTTGCCAGGCTGATGCTGTCTTCTACCTCCCCTAACCACCGAGCTGTTCGACCTCTCCTAGGGGATGCTACTGAGATACAGAAATGCCCTCAAAACACCTTTTTTTTTGGTTTGTTTTTAAAATGAAACTAGCAACCCCTCTAAAATGCAGGCAACGAGATGCAGCAAATGAGGGGTGTGCCTTGGCACGCTGAAGTTTTGAAGATGAATTATTAATTCTGCCATCGCCGATCTGCCCATACATCCCCGTCCTGCGCTCCCCGTGC
>NW_009607023.1:485-976 GCF_000690535.1 Cariama cristata | reverse complement strand
ACGCCGTGCCACCGGCTCTCCTGGCAAGGACAGCCCTCCTCGGCCGCAATCCCGGCTCCCCAGGGATTTCCGTAGCTCTACACGCCACAACCGCTTCACAAAACACCGAACTGCCTCAGCTAATTCCTCCAGCAACGCAGCCACGCACTCTCCCCAGGCCACACCGCCAGCTTCCCCGTGGACATTAAACTACGTCCCCGTTGTCCCCCCCGCCACGCTCACCGCAGGGCTCGCAGCGCCTCGCGGGGGACCTCCCCGTTGTCCCCAAAATCCACGTAGTAGAGGTCAAAGTTGCCGTTCTCCAGCGTGCCCAGGACGCGGGCTCGGTACCAGTCACTGCCGTCCATGTAAGGGAGCAGCCACGATGTCTCCTGCTTGGACGGTCAAGAGCTCTGCCTGGGGGGGGACAGGGTGGGTGACGTCCCTGGGAGAGGCAAGGGGACCCACTGGGGCGGGGGGCACGACGCCGGTGCCCCGTGGGGGCTCACCGC
>NW_009607023.1:0-252 GCF_000690535.1 Cariama cristata | reverse complement strand
GAGCCCAGGGGACAAAGCCACAGGCAACCCAGGGTGACCCAGCGCCACTAAAACAGCTCCCGACACGCCGCAGGTCCCCATGGGACCCGAGCAAACACGTTCCCCCAGCACAGTTTTCCCGTTGCACCCTAGGGACAACACAAACGCCTCTCTTACCCTCAAATTTTGGCACCGCCACGTCAGGGCCTGCCACCGGTTCCTCCAGCTCCCCGCTCTCATCGTCCAGCTCCTCCGCCTCCTCAAAGGGAGCCT
>NW_009607022.1:7154-15048 GCF_000690535.1 Cariama cristata | reverse complement strand
CACAAGCAGAGACAGGGTGAGCGGAAACCATCTGCTTTTCGTCATTCTAAAATCTACTGCAAATTTTTATCCTCACTGTAGCCCTCTACAGACAATTTTAAAAAGCAAGAACAAATATCTGGTTGCTAACGGTTCCTTGCGAGCCCTACGGTGCTTCCCCCAGAGCCTATCGCTGTTACCACCTCTGATGCCCAGAGACACAGCGGCACCAAAAGCACGGCACCAGCCCGAGCGAGTCACCGCCGAGCCCCTCATCAGTTCCAGTTCTCATCTCTGTGTTCTCCATCCCCGGGTTGCGATGCTGCCACCGCCACGGCCACGCGTCGCCCCATCTGCCCGCTCCTCCTGCCGCCCACGCTCCCACAAAGGTTATGCCAAGCAGAGTCAGACGAGGCTCTACACCCACCTCTTATTTATCCAGCCTACAAATCCCAACCCCATCCTTCAGGGAGGGGCACCAAGTTTTTCAATACTTTTTTTAACAACAGTATTTTGAAATTTTAAAAAAAAGGGATGGGGAGAGGGAGGGGAACATCATCAAAGGGTGGTGGTTCTCCTGGTGCAGTCTCTGCTTCTTCTTTCCCTCTTCTTTTGCAGGGTGTGAGTTAAACCTCCCCTGGGTTGTGAATCTCAGATTCTCCTTCCCAGGAGCTTATCGCCCCTTTGCAGGCAAAGTATGGAAATGACGATTTAAGATATCTTATAATGGGGCTAATCTTTCTTCTGAAGATAAGATTTTAAAACCTGGAGTCACTGCACATTTATAGGATGGGGAATTAAATATATAAAAAGCAGCCAGCAGGTTCTGGGAAGAATAACGTTCTTATAAGCGTGGTTTTCGTTCAGGTACAGCCCTGCGCATGCCGTGCATTTCTCCCGCAGCCCCATGCCGTTTGCTAGCACCTAACTGCACAGCACCGTCCCCGCACCGCCGGCCTCCTCGCTGCTTTGCACCGGCATTTGCAGCTGAGCAGGGACCACAAGCACAACCAGGAGCCACACGTCCCTGCCCGCAGCCCAGCAGCACCTGGAGCCGAGCGCCGGCACCGGGATGGGGCTTCTGACCGGCACTGGAGTCACCCGGTGATGGATGCGTGCCGCTGGGCACCGGTGCCAGCACCCAAGGGTTTTGGCCACGTGAGCAGCGGGCTCTTACCAACGTTGGCAAGGCAGAGGTGGAGGTGGCCCCTCACCGCCACGCGGACACCGAGGGGCCGCAGGGCACCGTGCCGCAGTGCTTCCCGGCCGATCACCGTCATGTCCGGCTCGTACTCAGTCGTGGCCACCTCCAGCTCGTGGTGGGTCCTGACGGCCGCCCGGCCCTGGCGCAGCAGAGACTGGGGACAAGGTAAGGATGGGTAACGAGTTACTGGGAGTCCAGTCTGGGGGGTTAAGGGGTCTGGGTAAGGATGTGTCTGGATGTCCTAGGTCTGGGGGTTTTAGCCCTAGAATATTGCAGGAGTTTCAGGGAAATGGAAGAAAGTTTAACGTTTTTGCCATCACTTTCAAGGAGAAGATGACAAACCCCACAATTAGGGGCTTGCCAGGCTGCCATCAGTCTCGGTTACACAGAGGGGTTGACAGCAACTCGACTACTAAAGATGTGAGGGTAACGCAACAGCATCTCAACATGGGACCAAAGGAAAAGCCAGGCTCTTCCTTAATCCTCATGCACGCTAAGCAGGGGGTCTCCATCATTAACAGTCCTGAGGACTTAAGGGGAAAGACCTTCAATTTAACTGATACCTCCAGTTTAACAGCAGCAGACCCAACAAGGAGCAGGGAGTCTCCATCCCAGATGTCAATCTGGAGACTGTGCTCGGCCAGGTACCGCACAAACCAGCGCTGCTCCCCGGGTCGCAGGAAAGTGGGATCCACCATGTACTTCAGCTGCAAGCCCGGCGGTCCTGTGAGACATGCGGCTTTGTCGTGGAAATCGAGCTTCCATGTCATATGAGCCGGGACAGGGACTGGAGAAGGCTGCCTGCTCACACCCCCACTCTCCACTTAATGAACCCATCGGTCAATCAGTAAGGTCCGAGATCCTCCAGAACTGGCACCCTCCCAGACCCCCCTTTCATTTCCATTAACAGCTCCACAGAGAGAAGGAACTTCATCAGTCACAAGTGCTCGGTGTCTCTTGGGATTAGAATTTAATAAGACACAGAAAGAAACAAAGAAAAGCGTCCAGCTAGGAGGATCAGAGCCACTCACTCCGGGCGCTCTGCTCTCCTGCGTTGCCTTTTTTTTTTTCCAAAGGCTGCAGTAGGAGCCGGCAGCCTCGATGTGCAAATCGCACCACCGACGTTTAACCAGTATTTTACTTCAAATGCTGGACCTTTTGAATGTTTTTCACGATCTGCCATGCAAACTAGCAGAGGTTTGCTACTAAAGCAGACACCAGCCCATTTCTCAGCCCAGAGGCAAGCCTAAATCCGACTGACGGAAGAGGAGAGGACACATGAGGATGCTAAAACCGGGGCTTACCAGTGCTGAGGGTCCCATCCTTGTTCACCCGCACAAGGAGCGGCGCCGGCACAGCCAGCCTGGTTGCCGGTCCCTTGTCTGTGCTGACCAGCTGCAACCGCGGCGTGGTGACCGGTGGGAAACGGTAGAACTGGAAGGTGAGGAAGATGGTCCTTGGCCACATCCCCTCTGCGTTGTCCTGGGCATCCCTTGAGGGAGAGAGATGAGTCTGAGTTAGCTTATGGTGCGGCGCTGCCTCCCCATCGCGAGCTCCTCAGGCGTTTGGCACACACTGAGAGGCAGAAAAACAAGAGAAGATCGGCAGCATCACAAGTATTTGGATTTCTCTGAAGACACCGGGCATACGGTTTGTCTTGGCTTTCCAAAAAGCTTCATAATTCCAGCTGTCTCCTGCCATATGCTGCGATGGAGGAGCCCAGCAAAGGCAGCGTTTTACCTTTGCACATCATGCTGCCATCCTCAGAAAAAAAAAAAAAACCACAAGTGGGGCCTTATCCAGCCAAAGCCACCCCCATGGGTGCCAACTTTCTCAACTCCATTTGCATTTATGAAGAAACCCCGCATTAACCAGTTTTACATCACATTGTGGTTAATGGATACAATAAACCAAACTGGAATATGATTTAAGAGCGCCCGGAAAGGACAAGAGCATCATCGTAAAACCCTCCGGGGCTTTGCCCCCGTGGCAGGCGCTGGAAGAAGTGGCACCTTAGCAAGGATTTCTTCTGCTCAAGCAGGGAAGCGGGTTGGGGGAGGATTTGGGGAACAGATTCTCCCTCAGAAGGCCCCTGGGATCTGCCTGCACCAGTCACCACAAGGAGCTGCCATCTCACCTGCCGAAAGCCAGGAACTGCAGGATAATTTCATTGCCTTGCAGAGGGTCAGCCTCCTCCAGCTGTGGGTTGAAACTTCCTGGGTCCCCTGGCTCCGAGATTTCCACCGGCTCCTGGTCATGGTCCAGGATCTCCGGGAAGCCGGCGGCGTGCAGGCGTGCCAGGGAGGCACGGGAGAGCACTGTGCGGGAACTGATGGAGAAATGGGGGTGAGTCGCACAGAAGCGGTCACGGGGGACCTTGACGGACCGGGTGGTGGGGGTGCAGGAGCCTGGGGAAGGGCAACCGAGCATCACCTGCCTGCCTGCAGCCCCACGGCAGCGATGGGCACCTGCAGTGGGGTGAAGGGCAGCGCCCGCAACTGGTCACCGGTGCAGGGCTCCGGGTCTGGCGAGCCAAGGTCGGCCTCCAGGTGAGTGATTCCCCCATCCTGCCGAGAGCTACGGCCGAGCGGCACCGGGGCTTGGCCCCTGCCCCACGGCGAGGTCGACAGCTGGGACACTGACAGCTGTTGGGAGAGCGGTGAGGGTGAGCACCCACAGCACCGCACCAAGGGAACAGCCCCCCCGAGACAGCCCACCCTGTGGGAAGCCCCTCGGCGAGGCGGGCCAGCAGCGCCTCCATGCTGAAGCAACTCAGATGCCGTGTGCTTCGGCATCGCCGCTTCGCCGAGGGTTCACACCTCCGCTTCCGATTTAGCTGCTGCACTTCCCCTGGCAAGGGGAGGGATGAGAAAACGCAGCAGGAAAATCAAACTGCTTAATGTGGTCTTATGAAGTATTTCATTTCATCAAAAAATATTTGTGTGCATTGATGCCTGCATCAAGATATAAAAAAAGGCATAAAGAGGGATCTCGGTATTCATAGCTCTCCTTAAATCCCGGTAGCTCCACACGAAGAAACTGTGCGTCACTGTCAGCACATACCAGGAAGAATTGTACCCAGCAAATCTGGGCTGTCAAAACCCAGAACTGCCCTTGCAAACACATTTGGGGTGTGAAAAGAGCTCAGGGAATCTTGCCCAGCATGTTACAGGCAGGATCCATTCTGCTGCCCCAGAGGAGGTAGATTTGAGCAGCACGCTCAGTGCCTCTTGGCCACAGCAGCCAGGAAAACCGGCAGAGGACGGGACCGGGAGCACGTGGGTCATCCCCCGGGAACACCGCTGCCCGCCACCCGCATCCGCTGGCACGCGTGGCACTTACCCCCGGTCCCCGTGGGGAGGCTGCTGTTTGCTGCGGGGCTGGCGGACCTGCGGAGAGGGATGGGAGAGATGCTCTACCACGGCTGCACCCTCCACCACCGAGCCCTTCCCAACCTCACATTGGCCCTTTTAAATTTTGGAGGTGAAACCCGCTCAGCGAGGTAGCTTACCATCGCTCCATCGCTTATTTGACTTACTTTTCCAACAAGACACTTGCCTGGGGGGTAACACAGCACATCTCCAGATCCACCTCTTGTTTTGCTGGGAATTAAGCTAACTCTGCTGCAAAAGGCAGCTCCTCCATCCCCAGACAGTGCCGTGGTTCCCTACGGCCATGCGGCGCTGCCTAAGTGGGATGCTTAATGAGACGTGAAAGTTTTAGGGATACTTAAGGTTTTCGTCGCTCCTCCGTTACTTCTTGTCACTCCCTTCATCTGTTTGTGCATTCGTGCCCTGAAACGCTACGAGCTTTATCGTGTTTATATTTGGCTGCTCGGTTCGCTCACCGGCACAGCTGAGCTCGCTGTGCCGCGGGTCCTTCGGAGCAGACCAGGGGCACAGATGTTCTATCTCTGCATCCACGTGATGCTAAGACCTTATTTTGCTTTCACCATCATGTATATTCCAGCTATTTCATGCCGACTGCTGCGCAAAGGAAACCACCCTGTCTCCCTTATGTCTAAAAGATTATTTTCTTTCAGTTTGGATGGCTTTGGCCAGTGTTAAAGAGATGATGGACAGATCCATCAGGACCGCCGCCAGCTGAGCTGACAGAAGATGCGTTCGGCTTCCCCTGGCCAAAAGAGCCAAACAATGGCACATTTTCCAACAGAGCTCTACAGAAAGTTAACCAAACACTCTTTTTGGCAGCTCGGGGTGCAGGTTGGCTCTCGCACACGGCCGCTCGCCTCGTGGCACAGCTCCAGGACCACCGCTGCACTTCCCAAGCTCTCTCTCGTACCACCAGCCCCCGAGAGCCAGGGAAACACCATGCAGCTCATCCCCTAAAATTGCCCTGCCGGCGCATCTCCCCTCACCGGCTACCCCGCCGGCACTCCAGCACGCTCCCCGCAAGCCCGAGCGTGCCAACCCAGTGCCGGGCTGGAAGCTCACCATCAGCACGAGCTCGCTTCTCCCTTCACCGCACTGCAACTCCCTCAACGTCCTGGCTGCCGCCGACTGAAAGGTGGCGAGGAAAACCTTCCAAGCAGCACCGGGAAGGGACCAGCAGCGATGCGGCCATGCCGCAGAGAGTCTAACCCAGCGCATCCGCAACGTCACCAGACCCCTTCGTTTCATCCACGAAGCTTTTCTGCCGTACAGCCCCTTACACCGGCAAACCCGACTCTTTGCCAGCAGAAAGGCAGGAGTTGTCGTGGCAAAGCCATGGTGCCACTGCCATCTCGTGGAAGGCACAGCAGTACCGGAGCTGGCACGGGAACGGGCATCCACCGCATCGGGTATTGCCTTGACCTGCAAGCTGGCAGCTGCCAGCTCACCAGAGGAGCTGGATAAGCTCATAAAATGTATTTAAACGCTGTCAGGTATCTGCAGCATCGCACCGAGACCTGCGTGGGAACCAGAGCAGGAGCGACGCTGCAGAGGAAAGGGAAGTTTGCTTCCCATCGATCACAAAAGGAGGGATTAGACAGAAACAAGCTGGAGAGGATTTCCAGGAGCCCAGGGCATTGACTCAACCCGGCGCCCAAACCCAAGCCAACAGCAGTTTTCTTTCCACCTCCAACACACACACAGCACTGAAACTCCTGCACTACAGATAGATGCACACGCACACACACGCACATGCAGCCCGGTTTTCCCCACCTAGGCGCCGGCACAGCCCGTGGCCGCCGACTGAACGTGCGCTGCTGTCACACTCCCCGAGCGGCAGCATGACGAGATGATTATTTTTTCCCCCTCAGCCTACAATTGACATCTCTCCCGTCCTCACATCTGGAGGGATTCAGAGCCCAGAGAGATGAGCGGCAGTTCTGGCAGAGAGCAATGTGCTGCTGGTGCAACCGCTGTGCCCGTCCAGCTGTGCCGGGTGCTGAGCACCGGAGCTCAAACACTGTCAGAGCGACCTGAAATGGGAGCGGGCTAGGGCCATGCTGGAAATCCCTGGGGATTTTGCACGTGGCTCAGCGCTACTATCACCGGGGAATTCTGCAAGTTAAAAAGCGAGAGCTGAATTCAACTCGATGGGAATTTAGTTCATTCTGGTAATTCATAAACTAGCTCACTGAAAGTTGTTGAAGTCATGTTTCTCCTCCTGAGCAGACACCAGTACCACACTCTGTATTTTAAATGTCAGCGATCTGGAAAACACTCACTCAGCGACAGCGTAGGAGGCTTCTCCAACTCGTTCCTGTCTTTACATAGGATCTCCGCAGCAGTTACAAGATGTTCTTTTGCATCAGTGGAAACATGGAATTGGACAGTCCCAGACTCCACGTGCTTCCCCTGAAATTGGAAACGAAATCCTTGCAGACAGCGTGTTACACGCAGCCTCCCTCCTACCTCTGAGAGGCGATTCACTTGCCCTGCAGCCGGAGGCAGAGCCAGCAAGGGGTTGTACTTTAATAAGCTGATCAAATACCTCTGTCCTTGCGGAGACAAACACACACACACACACCTGCCAACTCCACCCACCGCCGCCCAGTATAAAGTTTTACTGAGCAAGTTCTGCAGATGCTCATCCATCCATCCATCCATCCATCCCCTCCTCCCTCCCTGCGGCAGGGACCAAGCCATGCAGCTTAGCACCAGAGCCACATTTTGGCCACCCCTTTGTGATTCCTTCACCCCAGCCCTAACCTCCTCCTGCTAAGAAATACTTTGGAGTGAGGTCTTTATCTTTCGCCTGAGCATCACTCAGAATAAGCCAGCTCAGGTCACGGTGGCCTCCGAGAAGTATCGCGATAAATAATTGTGTTGATCAACTCTGTGCCAGCTCAGCCTGCACCTTTGCAGTAACTAAAGTCAAGCAGCACCGGACACCAAGCGCGTTATTTATCAGCATAGATGCTCGCTGGCAGGGGGTGGGAGGCTGTCACCCTCCTCTTCCCCTCTTCCCTCATTCACTCACAGATTTGCAGAGACCTTCTCCATCACCTGGGCACTTACAAAGGTTTCGGCAAAAAGCCTCTCTAACGGCAAGCCTGTCCAAGCACCGGCAGCATCCCCATATATTTGCAAAGCCGAAGCAAGCCCTTACCTGGCGGGAGCTCCTGCTGCTCGGTGGGGTCCGGTAGACCAAGGCTTGGCAGGGGCCACGGTGGGCACCACCGCGCAGGGGCAGGACCACTTCGGCATCGCCGGTGCCCCGGACGGGGCTCCAGACGGCCCAACGCCCCCAGCGCATGTCGGC
>NW_009607022.1:5516-7087 GCF_000690535.1 Cariama cristata | reverse complement strand
GGGACAGGGTACCGGGTGCCGCCAGACAGACATGGGCTCTCATCTCCTGCCATGCCTTCCCGCACCCAGGTCCGGCATCGCAGAAACCACTCCCCTTCAACCCGTTCTGGAGACACTGCACTTTCCAACACCTTATTTCTCTTTTTGCACCCGTTTCCCCACCACCCCCGCTGCTGCCATCCCTTTGCAGACCCTGAGTAGCAGCAGGAACGCTTCTCTGATGGAGAGGGACACGTCAGCCCCAGGGATGGGACCTGGGATCGCGAGACCTCTCCACGAAAGAGCACTAAACTGGCCTGCACACTTTCAAGGTTTTCTTCTCTTCCATCGGCCAGCAGCATCACCAGCAGAACCGGCCTCTCCTCTTCCTACATGATTTCACCTCCTCAAGACCAACCAAACTCACAGCCACAGCTGCACACAGGTATGAATCTCCTTTTTGCCCTGTAAACCCCGTACCACCCTTCCCACAGGGGGACTCTCTGGTATTTTTCCCCCACTTACCCCATTTTCCCAGCCCGCCGCTGACATTATTCCCCTTCCTGCAGGCCACGGTCGCAGTACAGCAGGCACCTGCGCTCCGGGTAATCCTCCCTCATCCCTTCACCACGTTACGCAAGAGACTCCACCTCTAGATTACGGATCAGCATAATATCATGCTGATACAATATAAAAGCACTATATAATGTTTTTCAAAAAAACCAGGGTTTTCATCCCGTCTATGTATTTAGCACGTATAGGCTGAGACAGAAGACACCAGCACCCAGGGAAAGGGCTGTAACCCCCTCACTCAAGCAGCGGCGTTGAGGGATGTACGCTTGACCCCCCCATCCCTGGTAGACGGGGAAGGCAGCGTGAAGGCTCCCACTTACCCCGGGGCATCCACAGCCTCCCCTTAAATGGAAGGAGAGGTGCAGCAGCAAACCGAGAGGTCTCTACCAGCACCCACAATCACCCTCGCAACCTGCTAATTATGGCACAGAGGACGAGGCGATCAGCTCCAGCAAGCAGCTTTGGGATTAACCGCTCTGGCCAAGGGTCATGCCGTGGGAATTGGCTCTGCCGCCGCTCCAGCCAGCGCTCCCCCGGCACCCGGCACAGCCAACTAGATCTGCGTCTGGAGCCCCAAATCTCTGTGGGTCCTTGGGTTTCAGCTTTTTAAAGGAGTTAAACCCAACACACAATTACCCAGCAAGGCTCAGCCCCTCCTTCCACCCCCTCAATACACCTCCCTCTGGCCTGGCACCGGGTCCCACTTTATAAATACCTGGTTTTCCCCCCAGTTTTGTTCTGGACAGCTCTAACAAGAGAGGACATTTGCTGCATTTTCAATGAACATCTTAGTGGGATAATTAGGGCCTTCTAACGAACCCGTGGCCATCGATTCAGAACTAATGGCTTTGGAGCCAAGGGTCTCTGGAGGGGACACTGAAAGGTTTGCTAAGGTGGGTTTAACCTGTAGAAAGGTTAAACTGAAATACATGTAAATGATTGGTAAAGAGTCAATACAGAGACTTCTCCTGGCTTTAAGGTCCAGAGAACGTCAGGCTGAAGCTCCCAGAAAAACCTCA
>NW_009607022.1:4977-5478 GCF_000690535.1 Cariama cristata | reverse complement strand
CTTAACTTCTTTTCAGCATAAATGCTAAATTCTAAAGAAAAGCCTTTTTTAAATTAAAAAAAAAAGCTGAAATTTTCCAAATTAGCTTGCCAGAACACTATCGGTCTGCTGCAGGCTACATTTCTCCCTATACATACACACGGTGGAGAAATGTAACCACACGTAATTAAAACGATTCAATAAACCTGTTTGCGGGATATTTTGTGCAGTGCTGCAGAAAGCACCTGGACGCTCTGGGGGGCCGTTCGTCAGGCAGCGTGGCCGCGCGACGAGGAGCCGCCGCGTCTTGGAGGTGCGGGACGGCGAAACGGGGGCAGAGGCTGGAGTTACTCAGCAGGACTCGATCAGCAGATCTCCGCTCTTTAATAAGGGACGGAGACGAGGTGCGTGCACACTCAGCCCTACCTTCCCACCGGCTCTCCCCGAGCTGCAGAAGACGTACTCCAGCTGGAAGCAGACCCTGAATGTCGGGTGAGGGACCACTTCACTCAGATGGATGCG
>NW_009607022.1:3802-4942 GCF_000690535.1 Cariama cristata | reverse complement strand
CGGGATGGGGAAGTGGCTGTGGGTAGCGCCCAAGGCAGGAGGGAAGCGGCACCAGCAGTGGAGGGTCGATCCCTTACCTGGCTGCAGAGCTGGGCACCCCTGGGCAGCTGCCCCGCACCGCCTCCACCTCCGGCACCAGCACGGCTACCTGCGGTGCCTGGACAAAGCACAGGCCGTTGGGGACGCCGCCGGGGAAGCCCCGCTCCCCAAACCCGTCCGGCGTGGCGTTAGCCTGCAACAGGCAAGTTTTCCAGCTCAGGCAGTGAAGTGTCAGGGGATGGTAGAGCGAGGCGGCACGGGATGGCACAGCATCCCTCCCTGCCCTGCCTGCGGCCAGGAAAATTCAGGCAATCCGTTGGAAACTCAAAAAACAGGACCCCACCCCCCCAGCAACTGATGGATATTAAAATCTTTCATCTTTGTGGCAGAATTGGTGCAAATCTGGTAAATAAAGAAGGACTTGGCCAGCGGTCCTTACTTTGCACTGAGCACTGCTGTTCCTAAAGAGGTGTACTCAATACACACTGCATCTTAGCTTTGCATTTTCCATAGCAAAACAAATCCAAATTCTGCCTATTAGCGTCTGGATGTCCAAAACAAAGCCTACACAGAGCACCTGTGTGCTAATCCAGCAGCAAAGCAAGCAAAAGGCTTGCACAGCAAAGGAAAAAAAACAATAAAATCAGAGACTCCAAGTGAAACAAATACACAAGCACCATTTATCTGAAACTCTCCGCTCCGCCCGTAAAAGAAGCGCCAGCATCACTGCTTACGCACGGTGCTTTCCCCTGCCGTAACTCCATCGGCAGTACCTGAAGTAAGCGATCGCTGTTCAGTAAGTCCAGCAGTTCTTCTTCAAATTCCTCCAAGGATGGGTACAGTTGGACAGACAGCCTCTCCAGATAGCAGGTGACCGGCTTCATCAGCCGGGGTTTCTGCAAGCAGTCACCTGAAAAGCCAAAGCGGTGGGCACAGGTCACGCTGCGGCTCAGGGGGACGTTGCCGGGACCACGGGGGCACCTGCAGCCAGACCTAAGCCGAAAGCAGCACCGGGGAGAGGTTGTGGCCATGCACAGGCTCCCTGGCTATGGGGCCACCACCTTTATGTGGCTGCGGGGTGTTTGCAGAGATGCACAATGA
>NW_009607022.1:326-3771 GCF_000690535.1 Cariama cristata | reverse complement strand
TCCTGCTTTACTCAACTTCCCTGGCACACACATGCCTTTACACCCGGGAGAGACCCAGAAATACCCAGCGCCTGCGGTGTCAATGGATGCAATCTATTGATTTAATAAAGCCACCACCACTATTGCACTGAGGTGCCCTGTGGTGCAAGATGCTGGCTCTCTCCTTTTCTGCTTTCGAGCAATGGTCTTAGCAGCACCAGCTGCTTTGGAGACATCGCTCGGCTTTAACACTAACAGTCACAACCCCAAAAGTGGTTAGCAGCAGGGCTTTCCAGGCAGTAAGCTGAAGAATAATTCAGCTGCAGAACTGAGAGTACTTTTTACCCTCTGAATCTTCAGATCATATAATTTTAATTGCAGCAGCTCGAACAGCAAGGCTGCGACCCACAGGGGAAGATTAACAAGGGCTGAGTGTGCAAGAGCTTGTACCCCCCGAACCTGCCAGACCCCCAGTGATCCCGAGCCCCGCTACAGAGAAGGAGAACTTTAAACAAGCTGCAAGGGCTTCTCCTAAGACTCCGCTGAACAACTGTAATTAAACCAACCATCTCTTATCCCTAGCAGCTTCCCAGGAGTGAAGCAATTAAGGGACAGGGAACAGACTGAAGCCATATCTTTCAGGCTGAGCTATAAATGTTGCAGCCCCGTCGGCCCGTGCAGGGGAGATGCTCTTGCCAAGGGGCAGGACTGCAGAGAACCCATAGGTGCTCCCAGAAAGCCCATGCCAGCACCCTGGCTGCAGCCTCCCCGGGGACCTGCCGCCTTCAGGAGGAGCAGCAGGGAAAGGGAAGGACCCCTTACCCGTGTCTCCACGTGCCGGCAGCAAGCCGGGAATGGTCTGCAGCCCAGATATCAGAAGGTTTTCGGGAAGGAGGTGAAATATCGTCTCCAGGGGCTGGTGGGGCTTCAGGGCATACTGCAAGTGGCTCTTCTCCATCACTGTCAGGTATTTGTTCTCTGAAGAAGAAAAAACATCCCAAAAATCACCAAAACCGGGGAGACAGCTTTGCAACGCCACTGTTGAAGAAACTATTATCCATAAACGCACGTGTTGGGAGCAAAGGAAAACCTGGACCTGCCTAGCCAGGCTTTTCCCAGCTGGCAGTAAGGCACGTCCGCGTAGCACTACAAGGGCTCGGATCATGTATCGCATCGACCGGACACACACACGACACTCATTTGGATAAGAGAGACCACCAAGAAAGGAGCGAGACGCAATGTCTTGCTGCTGCTTACTTTCCACGGGGTCCTGGAAGCGCGGGTGCAGCAGGGCATGCGGCGTCCCGTGGTACAGCTTCAGTCTGAAAGCAAAGAGCACACATGCAGCGGTCAGTAAATCCACCCTGAAGCACATCTTTGTCTTCCCCAATGCCTCTGCTCAACAGTAAGAAACCACCTTCTAACTCTGTACCCACAGCAAAACCCCTTTCCTTTAGGGAAAGGGCAGGCATCACTTACAAACCCATCGCTGCCTCCCCAGCAGTGAAGAATTCTAGGCTTCTAAATCCTGGCTTTGCTTCTGCAGCCCCGGGACCACCCTTTCTCCCCCCTCAAAGCAGCCGTGCCCATTGCTACCCCAATTCCCAGCATTTCCCATCACATGGCAGCGGAGAGACGTACGCCCTGTCCTCGGTGGCCGGGTCCATCGCCTTCGACCCGCTGCTGAAGAGGGGGATGACTCCAAAACCGCAGGAAAGATGCTGAGAGTTCCCATCCCCTTTCTCGGTCGTCACCACCACTTCCACGACGACGGCGATGCCGGGGTGGTTCAAGGAGGTGTGAAAGTAAACGGTCTGGGATGGGAAAGGACAGAGAAAGGGTTTTTCAGAGCGGGCTGGGGCTGCAGCTGTTGCATTTGGACAGCCAGCAGTGCAACCAGAACATCCATTAAAACTTCCAGATAGCAGTTCATAGCAAACGACCTCTGGCACCGCTCAGAAATCTCAACCTCCTTAAATCTTAAATGTCATTAATTTTTTTTTTTCCTTTTTTTTTTGTTACTAACACCCATTTTCCAGTGTAACTCGCAGGCTGCAGACCCCTTAAGAGCAGGGCTTTGACGCGCCCCTGACCTACAGCACTACAGCAAGCCCTGCGCTGGGAAAGCCAAAGGAGCTGGAAACCCTCCTGCCGCGGGGAAGGGAGATGGGGGTGACCCGGATCCGAGGGCAGGAGGGAACGGGACACAGGTCACTTCCCCAGGACAGGATTTAAAGCTAGGTTAATCTTTCTATTAAAAACTCATTACCACGGTGTCCCAGGGAAAACGCTTACTGTAATAGCAGGCTGTCAGGATGGGATAACAGAGAGAGACATTACGGCATCAACCCAGGGAAATAAATCGTTATTCTATTATCTTTTATTGCAAAACGTTGAAATAATGACCGCTGGCTGCAGACCCATGCCTCACTTTGCAAAGACACAGAAAGCCTTTAAAGTAAATCCCTTGTAAAACCAAGCTCGCCGTTCCGTGAACGCTAACAGCGGTTTGCGACAGTGTGTTCCTCTCCCTTAAACCCTACGAGAACGATGCGGCACGGGGGTCACCTTGACCGGCCACGTGTGCGGACCTCGTCCCCTGCCCACGCGTCTTCCTCCTCCGGGGAGGTTGGTGAGCTGGCAGGGCAGGCTGAAGGGGACGGGCAATGCAATTCAGTAACTGCAGAGAGGCTGGGAGATGCAGCCCCCTAACATCCCAAAGCTCCTGCCAACCGCTCCCAACCGCACGCCAAACACCCAGGAAGCCTGCAGGCATAGGGATGGTGTTGGGAAAGGCAGATCCACCCAGCATCTGGTAAGGTGTGGAGCAGCATCACATTTTTCTCGTTGCAGCACTCTCTACCATAGTTTTTTTTCTCCATCCCTCTTCGAAATAGCAAGGGTTGAGCCGGCAATTAAAACACCCGTGGAAGAAATGCACGCATCAATGCGCCTCGTATACCGCTACTGATTTAAATAAATGAAGGAGCACGGCTCTAATCGGTGCTACATTTCATCTGCAGCACTGGAGGAGGTGGAAACAAAAGTTCTGAATTAGAAAACGTGACATCTGGGCTGTCATCTGTGCTATGGGGCAGCGGGATCCCGCCGGTAAGGGGGCACCCCGGTTTACCGCTATCAGGAGCGGACGGAAGCGTGGCTTTGGGCGAGTTTAGTTCCCAGGTAAGGAGAGAAAAGCGCGGTGCTGGAAGGCGAGAGGCTGCTCCTTCCCTTCCTTCCCACTCGTGAAGAAACACCGCTCTCTGCCGCCGGCCCTGAACACGGCAGGCGGCACACGCTGGCACGTCGCCGCTCCCACGCCGTCACCCAGCCCCGGAGGTCACCCAAGACCCCAATTTCCCCATTCCAATAAACCGTGTATAAAAGTTTAATAACTGGGCAGTGTCTGGGATGCACCCTGAGCAAAGGATGGGGAAGCGCCGGAAGGGAAAAGGGTTCCCTGCTG
>NW_009607022.1:0-225 GCF_000690535.1 Cariama cristata | reverse complement strand
GGACTTGCTGCTTTAAAAGGCTCCCGGCTACAGCGTGGTGCGCTGATCGCAGGCTCCCAGAGCTCCCCGAGCTTCCCTTCCACCAGACTGATGGAGTAAACCAGCACCGAAGGAGAGCGGCTCCAGGCTGAACTGGAGCAAAGATGGCTTTTGTCTTTGTGCATTAAAAACCTCCCTCCTCGGACTTGGCTCCTGCACCTCCAGCCACCTTCCCGTGGGATCGCT
>NW_009607021.1:273-1030 GCF_000690535.1 Cariama cristata | reverse complement strand
AAAAAGAAAAAAAAGAAAAAAAAAACAAAGCAAAAGTGACAATTGTATTCTTTTTAGGACAAGCACGATTTCTCCTTTGCGCTTTTCCATGGACGCATTTCACCCACTTGCATGATGATGATGATTAAATTTGTATCTGGGAAAAAATATTCTCTATAGTAAAGGAAAACAAACAGAAACCAGACAAACAAACGCAAACTCCGATCGAATTTGTACAAAAATCAAAAATAATACAAAAAAAATTAAAGAGGAACTCCTTGAAGAGGGAAATAACAAATGTTTATCGCCTTTTTGTTGGTCCTATTTCTCTCTCTTTCTGTTTCCCTCTCCCTTTCTCTCTGTTTTTTGTTTTGTTTTGCCTTTTTTTTTTTTTTTTTAAAAGTCCAAGTGATGGTCCAGCCAAGATGCAATTTTCTGTTTTTTTGTTCAGCAGACAATCATTTTATTCGTAAGCACCTTTTTTTCTACACTTCTGTCACTGCCTGTGTGGGTACTGGTTATAAATGTGGAAAAAGAATAGTTATGACTGTAACAGATTTTTATTTTTATTTCAAAATTTTATATGAATTATGTATATCTTAATGATGCGGTCATTTTCCCAGTTTGTAATATATGTGTAGAAATGCTTGTATATGATATTTGCTCTACTGTTTCTTTCTTCCTCCCCCCTCTCTGTCTATCTCCCTCCCACCCCTTCTCTCTCTCTCCTTTTTATTTTCCTTGACTCGGTGTTCCTTGCACAAACTTAGCTGTCAAG
>NW_009607021.1:0-214 GCF_000690535.1 Cariama cristata | reverse complement strand
AACTAAGGTGTCAAACTTTGACGTTCTAGGTTTTAAAAAGGGCCCCAAGGGAAAGAAAAAAAAAAAAAAAAAGAAAAAGAAAAAAAAAAAGCTTAGGGTGCAACTGTAGTTATCTTATGCAAAAGCTATTTTGAGTATTTCATAGCAGCTTTGGGGGGGTCTCTTAAACTCCACGTAGGACGCTTAAACTATTGTTTCCTTAACTGCGTGTTTA
>NW_009607020.1:0-21265 GCF_000690535.1 Cariama cristata | reverse complement strand
ATAAAAATAAATAAAAAAATAAAAAGCCCTACATCAAGGTTGTGAAAACATTCTTTTTCAAGTAGTTTATCCACTTTGACCTAGGAAGTCAGTGGGTTTTTTGATTTGCAACCATGATCTGCCTAATATCTTACAAACAACCAACCTAGGAGGAAAAATCTATCCATGGAAATTCTTGTGGAATTTAGATAACTATTAATAAAATAAAATCTTCATATGAATGAAAGTATTAAGCTTTTACGTCTTAGTAAAGACAAATTGGGAATATACATTTCTGTCAGTAATTATTGAAGCATCCACTATTCTTAAAAAGAAATCCACTACACTGTTACAGAGACTAAATAATATTTTGAAGTCTTTTTAATTAGATTTTGTACTTAACCTCTTCTGTGACCAGTTCTTTGTAAATCCCTTTTGTTTCGTGCTACCATGCTGTGATACTGCTTTCTTACGAATGAGAGACCAAGTAAACCAGCTGTGCTGAATATGTGAGTGATTAGGGAATAGTTTACCATAAATTATGGATTTGCTAAAGGAAAGTGGTCTATACCTGTTCCAGGTTTGAAGCAAGTATTTAAAACCTCCTCTTTTACCAGGTTCTACAACTTCACCAACTTTCAGCCTATAAGAAACATATGGCCGACACCAGTGTGGATTATTTTCAAAAACACCCACTTCCGTAATCTTTGTTCCTGGATTAGTGGTTTATTTTAAAGGGCTTCCTTAACAAAATTTTTGTGCTTTTGTCTGAATTTTGCTCTGTATCTGTTTAACCAAGAAATTCCTAAATACTTCTGCAGAAATACGGACATCAATACAGATGCAGAGCACTTTAGTAGAGAGTTCTGCTTAGCTTCTTGCTCAGTGTCCTGGTGCCATTTTCATGTTTTTTCCTATTTTCTCTGGTACTCTCATTTCCATTCAAGGCAAGTCCAGCATTCACCTCCCACAATCCACAGCTTTACCTGTGCTGTGCCAGTTTAGGTGATCCTGTATACACCCAGCTACAGTACAGTTGGTAAAATATGCATGTATATCTACTGTAAAATTTGCAGCTATGCTACTTATTAATGTTAACTCCCTTAAATTTTGCTTCTTCTAGACAAACCTCTTGAGTCCTTCAAGTATGAGGGCTTTTATTTCTTATTTATTTATTAGAAGAACCACTTCAATTTAGTCATTCACATTGGATGCCAGCTCAAAATTCTAACTTTGAAATTGGAGGTTAGCTCAGCATTAAGTTTTTTTTAAAATTGCCTTAGTCCATGCACTCCTCATCAACTTTCTTAACTGGTAGGAACAATAGGATTCACAATGCACCCAAATGCTAGCAGAGAAGAATTACCAAAATGGAAGATGTCTCACAGCAAACACTCCACCAGCAGCTCCCTCTTAAGGCCCTTCAGTTTCATGAGCCCGCATCATCAGGAGAGAGGCACTTCACTTTCAAGTGAAGTGATTTGAGGATTTTTAATTTAAAATCCGAGTTCCACTTAGATGCTTTAGAGAAGCCAAAGTTATCAGTAACAGTCAAAGTCTAATACAGTCACAACGCCTTTATTTACCAAACAGGCTACAATATTCCAAATTATTCTGAGTACAGTTATTCCAATATTATTATTAATATTCCAAGTTATTCTGAGTGCCCGACGGCAGTCTAAACCTGGAGGGAAAGCTATGTGGAGAGTTGTGGTAGGGAGAACTGCAGTCATTTTGGAGAAGAAGCTTGCCAGCGTTAGGTGGAGATGTGCCGTGGTTGCAGTTCGTACCTGGGCTTTCTGCAGTACCCTAACAACTCCAGACTGTGTACCAGTGGTGCCTGCAGTCGTTCCAGAGTAGTGCCGACTTACTGTCCTCTCCCGTTAAGATTATCTGGGCACTGTTTAGATTTTAGTTCTCATTCAATTTAGCTGACTCTTGTCTAAATTCACCTAGGATGGAGTAGTTTATTCTACTACTGTAGACCCGGTCAGTCAGCCATGATGGAGATACAGAGGCAGATGATATCAGCAAAATGAATCCACTACAAACTGAGTCTTTTCTAACTCTCTGGCAGGACCATAACAAAACTAGTCAAGGTAAGGGACAAAACAGGCTATTCCAAAAAAAAAAAAAAAAAAAAAAAGTGTTTATTTTAGTAAATTTAACACTCTAGTAAAATAATAGCTTCAGAAAATATTCCTGACTCTAACGCAACAGATGATATGGCTCTGGTCTGGACCAAAGAGCATTCCCTCAGACAATTCCCTGGCATCACTTAGGGGAATGCGTAGGTCATCGACAATTCCAGGTAGGCAGCTGCATAAGATCGACCTTTTTTGGATGATGAGTGAGTTTAATAACATAGACACAGGTTACTCTGTGCTGGTTGGCCTCACAGCCAGAGCATTTTCCTGGGAAGGTTTAATCCCCTACGATAAGCAGTCTTAGAATTTGTTAGTCTTGCAAACATGAGGGGAGACCTGATTGCTCTCTACAACTCCCTGAAAGGAGGTTGTAGCGAGGTGGTGGTCGGCCTCTTTTCCCAGGCAACCAGTGACAGGACAAGAGGGCATAGTCTGAAACTGCACCAGGGGAAGTTCAGGCTAGAAATGAGGAGGCCTTCCTTCACAGAAAGGGTCGTTAGGCATTGAAATGGGCTGCCCAGGGAGGTGGTGGAGTCACCGTCCCTGGAGGTGTATAAGAAAAGCCTGGACGTGGCACTTAGTGCCGTGGTCTAGTTGACATGGAGGTGTTAGGGCAAAGGTTGGACTCGATGATTCCAGAGATCTCTTCCAATCAAACTGATCCTACGATTCTGTGATTCCATGTGAGTTACTCATATGCTGGTGATCTGACAGGGGTCTGGTGTCTCCAGCAGGTCCATGCCAAGTGACAGCCCAGATCTCTCCTCTCATGTTCTCTCCATCTGCAATAGCCAGAGTGTCAAGCGTAGATGTGTACATTTCCCCACAGAAAATCCAAGTCATTCCCAGCCTCCTCATTTTATACCCAGGAGCAGATTCCAACTTCTGTCTGTCCAGGAGCTCATTTTCCCTTTCACAAGCCCATAACTGAAAAGCCTGTTGTGTTTTTTCCATGTCTTATTTACTCAAAAGGTGTTTTCTGATACCACTTGGCAAAGGTTTCAAGATGGCTGACTGCCTGAGCCGCCTTCTACCTGCAGCGGGAAGATCCCCAGAAGCCCACCCTTCCCGCAGCCTCTCAGCTGTTCCCGGCTTAGCTCCTGTAGGTCCCGTTTCAAGTCAGCCTTTTCCCAGCTACTGTTTCCCGGGCTCCCTGCGGTTCCAGCAGCTGTTCACTTCTCTTGGTCTCCCTTTTTTGGGAGAAGTTTGTCCTTCTCATCAGTTGCCCTCTCCCACTCCCCCAGCTATTCAAGTCTTAGTCCTGTTCCCTTATCTCTTCCCGATTCCTCCGCTGACCAAGCCCTGCTGCCTTCCCTCCACACCCGGCTAGGAGGGTGCTGGCTTTGCCTTTGCCGCTCGCTCACCATCCTTCGGACATCACTGTCTCCCTCTGTAGAGAAGGAGCTCAGCCATAGTACGATATGGTCATGTCCAACATGACACACTTGTCCAGAGCATTTTATTTCAACAGAAAGTCCAACTAAGAGAAAGGGCAGATATGCAAGACACGTTGAAAAACAATTTATCTCTTTTGCATACAAATTTAAGCTTAAAATGCAGATTTGCTTGTCTAAAACCTCTTGGGTAAAATGTAAAACTCTGCTCTAATAAGCAACCTACCCTTTTCGGCTAGCAGTGTTCCACATACCACCAGACAGCTCAAGTCTCCGGTTATGTTATTTTTTTTTATTTTTAAGAATTATAGCATAATTAGTACAGATCCTATGAAACCGTTATGTTGCAATAAAATATGTTCAGTAAGCTTAGTCAAAAAATCCAGTGAACTTAGTTTTTGAGTGCTGCTACAGAAGCAAAGACATGGAGAATATCTCAGAAAGTTGGTTCAGAGAAGCAAGAATATGTTATTTAAGAAGGAATTTATTGTATGCAGTTATTTTAGAACAGAGATAAGGTTTTATCTGAAACAACTGTTTTTAACATAGCATGTTTAGTTTTATTTTACTTAAACTGATTTCTTTGATTTGAAATGTTTGTTTATTTCAAACTTTACCCATTTTAGATCATTTTTTGCTGTAGTGAAATGTAATTTTAATCAATGGATCACCTTAATGATCAATGAATATTTCTGCAAAGGCAATGTATCAGCTTTCATAATACTGTCTTCCAATGTGAGGAAAAATAAACTTTTCATACAGATCTGAAGTAAATATTCATTTGTTAAAACTTCCTGTTAAGGGTCATTTATAATTGAGGGATTCCTGAAATTAAACAGTTAGATGCAATAACATTTGTTCAAAGTTGAGAAAGAAATGGCAACGTGCCACATTCTTAAGATCATGTAATTGAGTGAAATCTGGAATTTAATACCTCAGCAGATGACAAGTTCAAGGATGACCCTGTTTCACAAAAGCCCAGTTGGAACGCATAAAGCCATCTGATTTTGAGTTTTCATGTGAAACATTTTAGAGCAGCAGGATTAATGAATGTATGAGAATGTGTCCTCGGATTAGAATACATTCCTTTAGAATGAGAATAAGAAATATGAGAAATATTAAAAAGAAAACAAATGCAGCATTGTTAATTTCTTGCTATGTGACTGAAACACTTGTAACTAACTGTCTATAATATGACTTCAGTAGTGGCTCATTTTCTCACAATGCACCTGCATGTCTTGGAAACAGTTGTAAACAGCACATGATTCTGCTAAGAGACAGAGCTCATAAACCACCATTAAACTCTGCTTGGTCTTCTGTAAGTGCTGGTAGGCTCCTCTTCTGGAACTAACAAGATAATAAATATAAGTCTTCTCACATTTCTAGTTTAGACCACAGCGTTTTCTATCTGATAACAGATCTTTGTAAGGAGATGAAAAATATCATTTAAAGGCATGTGGGATAGTCATGAAAATCCATATTTGGTGAACAAAATAAACTGGAACTCCAGTTTAAATGCACACTAGCACCACAGCTGCTACATCACTCTTTATCTCCACCTTGCATCCCTTAGGTTAGTTAATAAGAGAATATCTCATGAGCACAGGGATTGGTGAAACATATTTTAGATCTCCACTGTATTTATTAAAAAAAAAAAAAAAAGAAAGAAAGAAAAGAAAAAGAAAAAGCTAAGCCAAGGCAAAACTGTCTGAATTGTGAACTACTTTAAGTTCACAGTTTGGTTGAAAGTGTCCCAGCTGTTCTATTAGGTAATTCCTTGGCTAAAGATCACTCTGTTAATAAGAATGAAAATGTTCACACTCTCTAATGACAAAGCATAACTACTGAAGACAGAGAAGACAAAGAACATTCAAGATGCCCACGAAGCTAACTTTTTCCCATTACTCTATCCGCACCCTGAGCCAAAAAATAAACCATGACATGCTGTTGGGTTCAGTATTTTAGCAATTTCTGTAAAAAAGAGGGCAGTGTCCACAGTAGCAGCAAAAAACTTCGACTGATTCTAGAAAATAGTTGCTTTTTAAAGAGCTGAGGGCTGGACACTACATTTCTTTAAAACTGGCAGGATGCATATACTACCTCTTGTAATTGCCATAGGTCTGATCATTCTGAAGTTTTTCCATTAAAGCAAAGTTCAATTTAGTAAAATACTGTATAAAAAGGGAAATATCCCAGCTCTCAAAATCCAGTTCTTTGGAAAGACACTAAAAACACCTACGTAGTGGAAAGAACAGGAGGAGTTATGGCATCATTGGCGGTCCATGACAAAAACACAGGTGGGTGTGTTGATAAACATGTTCAAGCTGCAGCTGTTGCTGGTTCTGATGGGAAAAATGCTGTTCTAGGGATTAGGAATATACTGTAATCATGCCAGCCAAAACATGCATGAGAGTTGAGAAGGAAAAGAAAGCAGCTATATAAATGGCCATGGTAACCTATGTGATTTCTTTTAAATTTGCAAAAGAAACACCTTCTTTAAGTTTTTCTCTCTTTTTCCTAATGCCAGTCTCGTCCTAAGAACACGAAGAACAATTATATTTCCATGCAAAATACTTTTTTTAGTAACTCGCTGGAAAATTATTTTAGCCCTGCTGGGATTTAATTCATAGAGTAACCTGAACTCCTGCAGAGTAGAAAACGCGTACCCCTTTTTCCATTAGACTACTCAGGGAGTAAGGAGTACTCATCCTGAGAAAGGACATCAGAGTCTAGTCTGGGGCATTTAGAAATGAAACATGTACTCCTTGTTCTTTTACCACTGAAGATATTTCATACCACATATGATATGCATGGCTGACATAGAGTAATACTATATCTACATTTGTCAAGCAGACAAAGTAGTTGATGTGTCCTTTTCCAGGGCAGATGTTTTCCAGATATGCTATTGTCACTCATTAAGATAGTAAGTTAGACTTGTATGAGTTATGATATGGTAAATACTCTATAGGCCAGCTCATCCATAAAATACTATGGATTTTTCAGATAATTCTCCCTCTGGCTTGCTTTAATCGTTTCAATATTTTTTTCTACAAACTCAGGACAACTTTTACATATACCAGTGGTATTATAAGCACTATATGAGAAACAAACTGACCGTAATCTTAATGGATTTTTTTGCATACAATGTATTTATTCTGTCCTGTACCTGATCGTAACCTTTCGCTTATGTCAGAGGAAATGGAGAAAGCTGCAATACTTTCAGAACCTTAATTGCATTAGCAGCAGGGCTGGAATGGTACAATCACATCAAATTGCTTTGTACACTCTAGCATAGAGTACTTTTTCCTATTTGCTGTCTTTGCCCCAGTAATGACTGCAGAACCATCTTACTTCTTTTTTTTATTTTATTTTGGGAGTGTTAACTTTGCTGCTAGATAGATTCTCCCATCTGCTAGGCTGGCACAAATATGTTCCTACTCCATAAGAATGTGAAATTGCTGTTCATTGTGGTGGGTCTGTTGTCCCAGTTGAGGCAAAACCTCAAATTTCTGACTGACGCTGTTGCATTTACAACCTCTGTGCTGCATCTAGGGTGCAAAGAGAGGAAACTACTTAGCACCCCTGGACCTAACGGAGTCTTGAGGAGCTGGAACACGCAGTGTCTTCAACATACTTCTGTAGCCTAAACTCTGAGACTGCACAGCAGGACGACATGTGAATGTGGCTGGAAAGAATTTAAACCCTCTTTTTTTTTTTTTTCTTTTTTTTTTTTTTTTTTCCAGAGGGAAGCTAAATGGCTCTGTATCAGGGCTGGATCTAGCATAGAATATTAAAGCTACAAGTGCATAACAACTTCTCATGGATACAGAAACATGCAGTTATGTCCTGCATCCCAGGTTGAACGTATTTGCTTTCATCAGACCAGGGGAATTTTGGCACTCAGGCCAATTTCAAGGAGTGACTCAAGCCATTCCACTCTAAATCCCACTCCTTCTGCCGGACAGCAGCGTGTGGTTATCACTCAGGAGCTGAACTGCTGGCGTTCCCCTGGAAAGCTGTGAGGGGCAGCTACAGAATATCTCCTTCCCTCCTTCTTCCCTCCCTTTCTTCCCGTAGGAGATCACCGGTGGCTCAGAGCACTGTCTGGCTTGGCTCCACTGCCGCCTTTTCCTCTTGCCAGAGCTAGTGAGTCTTCTTCTGAAATGGCTGTGATGCTGTTGAAGGGAAGGCTAATCCTTTGTCTGGTAGGTTTTGCAGCTATTTGCAGGTTAGATCCCATTCGGACCAAGCTCAGTGCGCAAAACATGGGCTGCTATTCACCTTCCCTGAAAGTTAGATGTCTCTAGTGTAGTCACCTCTACTGTCACCCACTATATCCATGTAGTCACCACCAGGTCTTTGTAGGGTCAACGAAGAGGAGTAAGGCCTGTTAAATTGTCAGTCAGCTTGTCTGTTTCAGTCATCTGTGTTAGGATAAGTAATCTAAATGCAAGGTAAGATTTATTATGCCCCAGAAAAAGCTGAAAACAACATATCTTTTTTCTAATTCACTGTTCCTTCCTTAAATGACTTCTGAAGTCTTCAATTTGTTCCTTCTTCCGATGTTTTTTGCTCTTCCTTTTTGACTTCCTGAACTTCTGCCAGCATCTGGTACCACCAACCTTCCTAAAAAATTTCCCTGAGACCTACAGCAATCCCTCCCAAGCCTACACTTATTCACTATTTCTCTCTCCTTCTTTCCCCATATCCCAGAGCTCTGTTTCTTTACCAGGTCTTCAAATTGCATTTGAACACACTTTCAGATGTGTTTGTTAACTTTGGAGAGCCTGGTACTCTCACAGTGACAAAGGTTAAAAAAACCCAAAACCTCTTCATCACCATATGTGAGACTGGTCTCTTTATAATGACATGAAGTACCCCAGACACTTCGAAGAGTTTCTGGAATTCCTCCTCCATTGAAGACTGGTTGCTTGACTCAGCTCTGAGGCACACTTCATTGTCCTTTTTCAAGCTAAAATGAATGTTCTAGAAATGATCATGGACTGTTCGTACATTAGCTAAAACACCTCTGCTAATCCAGTTTAAAACACACCTTGCTTTCCCAGTTTTGTCTTGCCCTTGCTGGACACCTGTTCTTGGACAAACAGAAAGAAAAAAATTGTCAAAATTGGCTACCTATAGAATCCTAGAATCATAGAATGGTTTGGGTTGGAAGGGATCTTAAAGATACTCTAGTTCCAACCCCCCTGCCATGGGCAGGGACACCTTCCACCAGACCAGGTTGCTCAAAGCCCCATCCAACCTCTGTCTTCCTGGTCAAGCAGCCTGCAGCAGACCCCCCACCTGTCCCTGCCCTCCCTTTAGTCCTGACTCATAAGCTCTCAGTTGGCTCCTCATCCATCCCCAGGCAGAACTCCATGCCCTCCAGCTGCCAGAGGGCAACACCGCCTCCTCATCTCCCCTGTCTGTCCTTCCCAAAAAGCCTGTATCCTTCCATTCCAACACTCCAGTCATAGGCACCATCCCACCATGCCTCTGTGATGTCAATAAGATCATAGCCCTGCAGGCACGTGCACATCTCTAATTCCTCTTATTTATTGCCCATGCTATGTGAATTTGCATAGAGGCATTTAAATTAGGCCTCCGATGAAGTTGACTCACTGGCTGGAGCGTGCTGCTCTTCAGGTGCTCTCCTGATGATCTGTGATCCCTCTCCAGGCTCTGGGCATCTATTGCTGGCACTGGCATCAAACTGGTAGGAGTAGGATGGATTAAGGTTCCCCTTCCTCGGCAACTTTAGTTTAAATCCCTCTTCACCAGCTCGGCAAGCCTATGACTGAAGATGCTCTTCCCCTTCTCTGACAGGTTGACCCCATGAGTGCCCAGCAGACCGGGTTTCTCAAAGCAAGTCCCATGATCTAAGTAGCCAAACCCCTGGCTGTGACACCAGTCCTGTAAGCATTTTTTAATTCACCAGATTCAACTGGTCCTTTCAAACCCCTTCTCTTTGACCGGGAGGACTGATGAAAAAACTGCCTGTGCTCCAGTGTCCCTTACCATTTATTGATATTACACTCTTCTCTAGCAATACACTTTCATACATTGCCGGAGAAAAAATACTGAGCAACTTACTCCAGTTGCTGGGTCTGACCCAGGAGAGCACATGTAGGGTCTGGCCAGATGCAAGCGTTCAAGCAGTATCAGAGGAAAAAGATTAAAAACCAGCTGGTTGGAGTTGTTGCTATAATATTTGTGTCCTCTGGGACAACCAGAGAACATGCTTTTTGTAACACTTGATGTTTTTCAGGGGGACCACTAGATCTGCTTGTAAGAAGTAGAGCTTAGCTTGTTTGGCAAAACACACAAGATCTTTGTGAGAAACCACATTTGTGATTCACAGGCACTCCTATACTTCCTCTTCGTCATGGGCAGATGAATCCTCACGCATTTTGTGTGGTACAGGTAAGGCTTCAAAATCTGCAGTGCAAATTTTCTTGAAGTTTCTATTTAGAAAATCACTTTCCAATGCAACTGCTCAGGCTGAGGCGCCCAGGCCAGCTGGAGTCCATGGAGTCTTTGTAGGACATGTTTTAATGTGGTCATCTTGTACTGTATTGTAGGTGAACTTTTTTTATGAGGCCTTTCCCACTCATGAGATCTCGCTCCATGAATAAAATTCTGGAATTTCTGCTCTAACTTTTACTGCACAGGAGCTGCAACAATAAAGTTTTCTTTAAAATACCAAATGTTCAGAGTGATTGCAGCTCTTCTGATGCTCCAATGTATGTGTCTCATTTGTTAGGGATGCTGTACATCACAGACTAAAATAAGTTTGCTTGCATGTGTATGTACTTACATTTGCATTAACCAAGTAGCAAAAGTGAGAGAAGCTTGATGAAGAGAAGTTGGTTTTATGATGAATCAAATCCACGCACTTGCTGTAATTCACATTTTCAAGTCTGAAAATAAAACCTGAAGCTTAATTGTCACGGCAGTCTTCCTTCCTTGCTCCTGGTTGCCTTAATACACATCTGGCAGACAGGTGTATGTTCTCAACATCTGGGTTTTCCCAACATGTCTCAGATCAATCTCTCAGGATGTTTAATCACTGTCAGTATAGTCAGGCTCCATATCATCCTCAAAGAAAAATGTTAAGCTTATTATCTGGTATTTATTTTTCACATCAACTTTGAAGAATGTTCAATATATTGAGCTTAAGTAATACCTCCGCTTCCCATCGCATCAATAACATATCCTCAGAGTAAACACTAGATGGTGGAAAAGTCAAGTGCAGAATAGGACATGTTACAGATGCCCAAGCACATTAGTGTTTTCTCTCTACATTATTTAATGTTTTTTTTTTATTTATTTAGTAAATTAAATGATGATGATAATAGATTTGCACTGCAAAATGACTGTTTGACTCTTCTTGTTTCTCCCACAAACTCTCACTGCTACTTTCATGCACACAGCAGTGTTAGGTATGATACAGAGTGAAGCCTTATTGCTGATTTTCATAATCTGGACATAATTTCTAGGCTGTATGCAATGCTGGCAGACACAGGTGTCTGTATGAGGAATAGCTGGTTGCACACAAAACCACATTCTGCCAAATTTTATTCTGGCACCATTTAAATTACTGGAGTTTCCATAGGATAAATTCAAAGTAGGGTGAAAAATCAGGTCCATCATTATAAATCTAGAAAACAGCTGCATTGCAGAATAAAATTAGATGTAGGGTTTACTACTCACTTTATTATATTATTCTAGCTATTTCTACAAAAGACAGCCCAAAATACATAAGTGTGTTTAACCATGCAAACACTGGATTCCCTCTTTGCATATGACTTCTGTGACAAGATATCACAAAGTGCATGTATATTAATTTGCCTGCACGAGGAGGTATCAGTGCACAAAGCATTTTAATTAAGTGGGACTGTGTGGAAATCCAGCACATACGGAGGTTCAGTGAAAATCATGCATGGTTTGAAGTTTAATTGAGCTCATTAATACCCTTTAGTAAAGTTCAGTGCTTCCAGCTGTTTAGAGTACACAGCTCAGATGTATCAAAGAGCTAAACATCAACTAAAGAATTCATGTTTTACCAGAGAATGAAGTGTTACTGAAGCAAAAACATCTTTTATTGGTGAAATCTGGAAGTTAATGGTACTGAAGTGACAGATCACACATATTTGGGCTTTGTACCATGCAGCACAGGTGATAAAACTTGCATCGTACCCATTTATATCATGCCTACAGTAATTTTGTCATTAATATACAGGAATTTCCCATATAAGGGTTAACAAACTGTATTAACCTTGAAAGATCTGTATATGTTTGGTCAATCTATATTTTGTTCAAGATTCACACACAGGAGCTACATTAGGAACAAGTCTGAGATAAAATTCCCTATAAACTTTTCTCCATTTAACAAATATATATTTGATTCCACTACAACAGGATAACCTACTCTTTTCTTTTGCCAAGTTATCGTTCCCCAAGTTGCTAGCAGTAGTTTTTAATCAATTGGTCCAGGAGTGCAACTCAACAGACTCCTCTGACTGACAGATCCTGGATCTAACTATCTTAAAACTTCTACTTTTCATTGCCCCATAAATTATTGGTATTCCAGGCCATTCCTACTCTATGTACACTCACTATGTCACATGGTCTCCAGCATTTAGGGACTCTCTTTCTTAATGTTTTCCTTAATTTAGGTCTCATGAGATACAATTGATAAATTTTCTTTAATTGTTACACAAACAGAAAAGTCTTGGCCATCTTCCAGATTTTTCTCTGTTGTGCTAAGGTAATATCTACTTTTATGTCCTTTCCCATTTCTGCGTAAAGGCAGCCTTAGTTTCTAGCTTCATTAGAATTCATTACACAGAGAAGAGATCAGGCCCTTTGAGACGACCTTTCCTTTCATTTTGAGTTTCTGTCGTTCTTGCATAAGACTAGGTATTACAAATTGGAAATACAGTTCTAACTAACTGGTGTATTAATAAGTCCCATGAATGCTTTGATGTACCCCATTCTGAGCTGTGTTATCATTGCAGAATAATCGGCCAGCAGCTGAATGTTCTTTTTTCCCTTAACGCTGAATTTGATAAACTTACAAAAATTCTTGATTGTTTTTCATGGATGTAAGCAAGGAAGCAAAGGACCTACCTGTTCTGTGTAACAAATTTCACTACAGGAGTTGAAACACAATGTTCCTCATATCTTCAAGATATGTCACTCATATCTTCAAGAAGGGCAAGAAGGAGGATCTGGGGAGCTACACGCTAGTCAGCCTCACCTTGATCCCTGGAGGGGTGGTGGAGCAAATAATCCTGAAAACCACTTCCAAACATACTAAGGACAAAAAGGTGATTGGGAGTAATGAGCATGGGTTTCTGAAGAGAAAAATCATGCCTGACCAACCCCATAGCCTTCTACCAATGAGATGACTGGCCTGGTGGATAAGGGGAGAGCACTGGATGTTTTTTAGCTTGACTTTAGCCAGATTTTTGACCCTGCTATCCACACAAACAACCTATATAAATGGACAGTGAGAGGAACTGAAAACTGACTGAATTGCCACATTCAAAGAATTGTGATCAGCCACACGTACCCCAGCTGAGGCCAATCACTAGTGATGTCCCCCAAGGTCTGATACTGGGGTCAGTCCTGCTTAAGATCTTCATTAATGACCTGAAAGATGGGATGGAGCACACCCTCTACAGAACTGGGAGGAGAGGTTTATACACAGGGTCGTGCTGCCATTCAGAGGCACCTGAGCAGGCTGGAGACATGGGCTGACGGGACCGGGAGGAGGCCATGGATCGCCCTGTGCCGGCCACGGACGGTTCCCAATGGCTCTGGCACTGGCATGAGCACCCCGGCGTGTGCCAGAGCTTTGGGCGGTTGGAGGAGCCCATGGGCCCCTGAGCAGACGATTTAGGAAACAGGCAGCTACGGGGGTGAGGTGGGGGAGAGGAGCACACACATGCAACACTGGGGGGCTGCAGCCATGGGCCACCCACACCAGGGCAGGGGCACTAAGAAACAAGGCAGTGGGTGGGGGGAGCCAGCAGAAAGCAAAGTGTGGCAGAAAAGAATAAACACAGCGTCAAACAGAAACCGTTACACAAACAACCCCAGCCTGAAGTGAACATAGGGGACAATGAAGCTAGGAAGTGTGAGGAGAGGTGTTTACTTAGGTGTTTGTTTCATTCTTTATTTCTTCTTTATTTGATACCAAATCAATGATTAGAAGTTTGTGTTAATTAGCAATAAATTAAATTACGAAAATATTCACTGCAGTAAGACTTTTTCCTGTGACGGGGATAATAGCCCCATGCACCAGTACAGGCTTGGGTCATCTGGTTGGAAAACACCTTGGCAGAAAAGGACCTGGGGGTTCTGGTGGACACCAAGGTGACTTTAGGCCAGCGATGCACTCGTATAGTGAAGAAAGCTAATGGCATCTGGGCTGTGTTAGGAAAAGCCTTGCTAGCAGGTGAAGGGAGGTGATCCATCTCCTCTACTCAGCACTGGTGAAGTCACACCTGGAGTGCTGGGACCAGTTCTGGGCTCCCTGGTACATGATGTACTGGGGTGCGTCCAGTGATGGTCAAGAAGATGATTAAGGGACTGGAGGGTCTGTCATACGAGGAGAGACTGAAAGAGCAGGGACCATTCAGCCTGGAGAAGAGAAGGCTTGGGGGAATCTTATCAATGTGTACAAATACCTGGTCTAGGAATAGGTAAAGAAGACAAAGCCAAACTCTTGTCAGTGGTTCCCACTGGCAGGACAAGAGTTAATGGGTGCAAACTGAAATGCAGGAAATTCCATTTAAGTATAAGAACATCTTCTTTACTGTGAGGGTACTCAACAGCAACAGGTTGCCCAGAGACATTGTGGAATCTCCATCCTTGAAGATATTTAAAACCTGACTGGATACATATCTGAGTAACTGGCCCTTGGTGACTCTGCCCTGAGCAGGGGAGTTAGACTAGACGATATCTGGAGGTCCGTTCGAACCTCAGTGATTCTGTGATACTGTTATTCATTCACATCCATCAGAGTTTACAACTCTGCTAGATACACATCAACTACCACAATGGAAGATATGCCCAGCTGAGCAATTTGTCAGTGCTATTTAAAAGGTCTATTCATGCTATTATGGAAAATTTTCTATTAACAACTGAAAGAGTCACCAAACAGAAAGTCCTCACCAGACTATGTGCCAGCTACAACTGTCAGATCGTACCACTGTAAGAAATAAAAAAGGAGAAAACTCTGTTTGATGTTTGCCTACAGTAGCACTGCTGGTCTGTACCAACCTCAGTCCAACACCTGCAGCATAAAGCAGTCAGCAGCAGCCTCTGTAACAGAAATTTCTCTGTTTTTATCTCACTGCCTCAATTTTAAGAAAAGGAAGCTAAGAAAGTGTGTTTAAACCACTGACTTCACATTATAATAGGCAAGGTTAAAGCACTAGCAGACTACGATGAACAGTGCATCAAAACAATCTGCACTGTCTCTAAGCAGCACTTTCTTAAGACACTGTTGAGCAAATGATACATTAAAACTGACATCTGAAGCAGAAGCAGATATATGAGGGTGATCCCTTTGCTGAGAAAACAATTGTATCTGATTAAGAAACAGTTACTGCACAGACGGAAAAAGCTAGCAGTTGTCACAGAGATTAGAGGAATCACTGCAAATCATTTTGAACTTGATTAAAGCCCAAGCTGGGAGAACAGTGGTTAAGTGCCACGTGCAGTTGATCATATATCACAAAAGCTGTCAAGGACCAAATAAGCAAGACAAATCATGAACTAAGAATAAAAAAGAGGGTTGCTATCCTGTTGTGCAACTAACTTGGCAAAAACATTCCCTCAAGAAGGGAAAAACTATGTTTCTTGATTACATCTACACTAATCAGATAAAATACTTCGTACCAACAACAAAGCTCTGTCTCTTTTAATTGATTAATAGATATTCAACTATACATAACCTTATCTTCAAGATAATGTGTGTCCTGAAACGAATAAAGGATACTTCCAAGCGAAAGAACTTCAGGACTATATTTTTTATTATATTAATGTTATGAATCATATGATCATTGCATTTTAAACTGCCTATCAACATTTGTTGCTGCCTTTTGTCCCAAAGGAAACTATATATTCCTTCAGGAAAAGCCATGTAACGGCTGAATATTAATACCACATTGTATATGAGTTTGAGAATGGCAATGTCACGGCAGATGTATGTGTAGTCCTGACAGCAACATAAGACACGATAAACAACTAAAGGCTTCTTGCCAAAGATGTACTGAAATAAAAGGTCAGCATACAGTGTAGTTGACACAATCTCTATCAGAAACTCAGTGAATTTATATAGAAATCCACAAGAAACAGAGGCGATGGCAGAGACAATAAAGTGTCCTATCAGGGAGGATGCTTTTGCCCATGCTATTCAATGAACCTTTACCACAACTGCCCACAGCATCAGCTGTCAATCAGCTCAGTTACGGAACCTAAGTGAATCTCTTTCATCTTCATGATAGTTTATTGTAATTTGGAATATGGTGTCATCTGCCTACCAACCACAACTCCTATCAGAGTTCCACTGGTGCTTAGTAATGCTCAATCGTGAGCTTTCCTGTAGGTTACTTGTGAAAAAGACAAAATCTTAGGTAGGTCCTAAGGATGAAATGCTGAAAAAGTTCAGAGTTATCTGTGAAAGATCAACACAATAACACTGTAGATGGTGCATTTACACACCACCATTCAACAGCCCAATATGTTTGTCTTTCGTGGAAATAACAGTACATGCAAAGAAGTTTGATACTGTGTTGCGTAACTGCTAGTATTATTTAAGCTACCATTACGGGTAATGTAAATCAATGAATGCGACAGTCTGTGTGTGTGCCAGACAGGGTAAGAGCAATCACAATGGAAGCAGAAGGCATGTAGCAGACTGAAAACACAAGGCTGACAAAAATTACATAGATTTCTTGTCTCTTTCTTGTTATGGTACTATCTAAAAAGCCAGTGATATCTGCATAATTGAGAATTTGAAATTCTCTAGCCATGTTTTTTAGTGGAGGAATGAAAATGAATGGTGTTCTCAAATATCCACCTGTTGGCATAGAGTCCATCTGTCTAGCCTGGAGAGATCCAAATTATCTCCAGACGAGAACCAGGGAGAGTAAAAGATAATATGCAGAAATGGGACCATTGTAAAGGTATAGACACATATGAATGTGAGGAAATATAACCCCAGGGACACCTGTTTGGGTCTTGAAAGATGCAGGTAACATTGAGGGTCTGACCAAGATTGCAGAAAAGGTGTTTAAGTATGTGTTCAAATCGGAAAAAAAAAAAAAAAAAAAAAAAGAAAAAGAAAAAAAAAAGTATCTTCTGGTAGCAGAGAAGAAAATACAAGAATTAAAAAGCAATGATGCCAGGCTGAGAAACTGTGTCTGCACCCCTCTGAGGGAGGAGTCACAAGAGAAACTGGGAGGTGGATGTGCTCCCAGATCTGCCCCATGTTTATATGGCTGCCAGCTGGACAGCCTGCAAATCTTCTGAATGCAGACAACAAGGAAGGTCATGCAAGCAGTCCAAGCCTGGATATAGAAGATACTTAAGATGCTTTTAGCTACATTTGAGAGCATGGTTCTGGATTTGCGGTCCGAATGGACAATGCTGTCTTTAGAGAAGTTTCAGGACACTCCCCGATATGAAGCAATTTCATTGAACTGAATTAAGCTGAGTTGGCTGAGTATAGTTTAAACAGATATTTTAGAATTTACATGAATGGATTATCAAAAATAACAACTTGTTACCAGAACTACTTTGGAAATGTAATGCGTGTCCCACAAGACATGTACCCTTAGTGACAACTGGCCACAAAGACATTATGGACGATATTTCTGTGACCACAAAACTTGTCCTGTTTGAATTTGGATGTGAGACACCGCTTGAGAAAGCAAAATGCAATATTCAAGTTTCTTGTTCTTCCAGTAGTTGGGACAATGCAATTCAGGATAGTTTGGTGAAGCCAGGAAAGAGGCAAGAGTTTATTTAACTGAGAGAAGAAAAACAGGACAGGCTTTTTAAGCTTTGGCTTGCCATTTTAATACAGTACTTTGTACTATTTTATTTTGACTAAGAGATAATGCCATGTGTTGAAAAAGGTTGCATGTGTCATCACAAATCTTTGCTGATGACAAAACATTTTGAAGAATAAGTCCACTGTTGGAGTCCAAACCAGCTATTGAAACCACACTGACAAACAGAAGTGCATATATCAAAGATTCAGGTTAGAAACAGTTGTTTTAGACAGCTTTCTTCTCAGCCAAGTTCAGTGCAAAAGTATATTGCAAAAGAGGAAACTCACCTCCACATGAAAAGGTGCATCAAGTTCAGAGACATTGCACACCGTCGGAGTCCCATATAAATGCAGCAGCTACTGCTGGGATTTCCTCAAGAGCTGTTGTTGATGTCCATACTGGCTGGACCTGACATAGGAAATTGATTTCTGGCAAGTCATTTGTTTTAAACCACAGCTATACATCCAAGCCAAACCAAATGTAAATTTTTCCAATCCAATAAATCAGTTTTTAATTTTGAAATAACAGGAGGAAAATTCATCTTGTGAAACTGATGGAGGTGAGGAGAAATATTGACTCTTGAGTCCCTCATTTGTTTAGACCACACAAATGCAAATGTGCCTTACAGCTGTTTAATCATGGCTTTCTGTACTTCATATTTCATATTTAACATAATCAATTTCAAAAACATATATCAGGTTGAATTTATTAATTTCTTCCAGAACATAAATTGTGTATTTTAATGGATAGATAAGTATTCGTAGCCAATCAACTATATGTAGGGCAGATCTATATAAATCATAATTATTTTGTGCCTTCAGTAAAGGTTTTGACCACCAAGAGAAAAGAGGTAAAGTGGGTGGAAATAGAGGACAACACTGTTCAGGTCCTTTCTGTAGCTGAAATTCTTAAGAGAGTATTCCGTTAATTTTTATCCTGGGAAGCAATAGAAATGTGCTTATGCAAGTCACCCCACAAGTCTGGTCCCTCTTTCAAGAAGACTGCATGATTTAATATTGATGCTTTTACTGTTTAATGATAGTAATAAATCTTTGTTTGCTTCCCTATCCCCTGCACCCATAAATTACAAACTACACGCCTATAAATATATGCTTATACTTCTCTAATGTTACCATTCAATTCTTTGGTTGATTCATTCAATTGGGTGGGAATTTTACGGACTCTAGGATGTCCAAGCAGATTTGTGAGGGTAAGCTCTTCATAAGAAAAGTGCACACAGTAGTGCTACAGAAATCAACTGCAGAAGAAGGCAGTATTAGACACTGTCCTGTCCTTAAGTATCTCCCTCCCCATCTCCAAAAAGATATATTTTCATTTCTAGTAGTACCTTAGTACCAGAGATTCTTTGCTTCTGGTTTCATTTACACTGGTAATTGCTTCTTGTAAAGGATTCTTATGAAAAAAATCCTGAATAAATAAAAAGAGGTAAAATGAACAGCACTTTGCACCACTCTCTGAGCAGCACTTTGCAGTGGTGATTTCTGAAGTCTTGTCTCTCAGTCTGAATGAGATTTATGGACTACTTTTCAGGACTTCATGAAAGATGACTATAAAAAGCAAAAAGCAAGTTCAGCCATATGATGTCTCCAGTGATGGCACAGAAGGCTCCTCAACACTTTCCCTTCTTCTCTCCTGAATTGCCATGGAAGTCTCCTTCACCTTTTTCAGAAAGCTTTTGGGAGGACTGTAGAGGTCTGCAAATCTACCACTGCCACCCAGAAGGCTTCTGCTGAAGAATTAATTGATATTTCTGAAGCTATTTAAATTTTTCCCTTGGATCAACAAAAGCTTTCCTATAAACATCTTTGATGAAGATCTGACTGTAGTAAAGCAAGCTGCAAGAAGAGCATCTACTTTCTGGTTTGGTGGTTTGTTTTTTTTTTCCTTTGTTCCATGTGGTTGTCTTCCAGATTTGAGTGCCAACAGTTTTATGCTACAGAATTACCACTGCTTCCAGGTCCAGAGCATCCCATAAAAGGGAGCAATGTAAAATTAGCAGACTTCATCTTGAAAAGTTGTGGTCAGAGACTTTTCTGGGTCTTGCAATACAAAGCCTTAGCTACTGAATATTAGAAAACAGCTGGTCTTTACTTCTTCCTAAAAATAAAGTATTATGACATCATAAGCAGAAGAGAATTAGCTGCAAAACAGAAAATAAGCCATGTAAACGATTCTCCATGCACACTAAAGCATCTGGATCTCAGTGTGTGATCCCCTGAATTACAAGCTCAGACAGTGACAGAAAACCTCCTCCTACCTGCAGGGACAGACGTTGATGGCAACACCGAGTGAAAAGGCAGCCAAGCAGCCTGGGCCTCTCAGACAGTGCTGGAGCTTGCCAAACTCACAGAGTGGCTGGAGGTGTTCAGAATGAACTTACAGCCAGAATGAAGAATGGTAACTACTTGCCTTGTTTCTAGATGAATCTCCAGAAGTGTGCTTAATGCCAGCTTACTTGCATATGAGAAATACAGGTTTGAAAGAGGGTAGCTGGAAGGTTTTTTCGTTCTGACATCCCTTGATGGCCTATGCAAAAAAGAGATACTTTTTATTGATAGTTTCGTACAAGAAAACTGTATTAACTGGATGAATTAATAAGGATTTGTACATATTATAAAAGATGAGCAACAGGAAGCTCAGATGTCCCTATTGTACAGAAAAGTACTTGATTCAAAAATGCATTTTTTTTCCTGACCTTCTCTATAAACCTGTAAGTTATCTAGACAACAAGGTAGTAGAATGTCCTGGTTTGGCTAAAACAGGACTTAGTATTTAGTTTTTCTTTTGGTTTAATAACCCCTTTTTAATAACAAAAAAAAGCACCCCAAGTATTTAAATGTTTGATTGATGACACTAAAATCTCTGTGAAGAAACTTCAATTATAGGTCTCTTCAGGAGGAGAAAAATTACACACTAAATCCTTGAAATCTGTTGTCTAGAAACAAGTGGTCAGTCAATGCCAACAAAAAGAGTAAAATAAAGGAATGCTTGTAAAATTAAAATAACTTCATTCACTGAAGACTGCAGTCCTGTTTTCAACAGTAAAAAGGAAGATGAGTAAACATTTCAGTGACGGAGGGTAGAATATTCAATTTATACAGAAACTTCTTGGCTAATACCAGTTAAAATGGCAAAAAGGATTATGCAAATGAAAGCATATGGTCTTTCCATATGTTTTCAGAGCCAAGACATAAACTGTGTTTAGGGAAAATATATTTTTTAAAACAGCTTATGGAGTAATTTCCTATGATAAAGCCACTACAGGAAAATTATCCAAACTGTTGGTGATTCTGAAACTCTGTTCTGGATCATTGTCTTTGATTGTAGTGTGACTTTCTGGAACCCACAGGACATCCAGGTGATCAGGTCCAGTCAGCTGGGTTTATGAAAGGCAGGTCCCGCTTGACCAACCTGATCTCCTTCTATGACAAAAAGTGACTTGTTTAGTGGATGAGAGAAAGGCTGTGGATGTTGTCTACCTAGACTTTAGTAAAGCCTTTGACACCATTCCCCACAGCATTCTCCTGGAGAAACTGGCTGCTTACGGCTTGGACAGGTGTACTCTTCGCTGGTAAAAAACTGCCTGGATGGTCGGGCCCAAAGAGTGGTGGTGAATGAAGTCTAGCTGGCGACCGGTCACCAGTGGTGTTCC
>NW_009607019.1:0-10967 GCF_000690535.1 Cariama cristata | reverse complement strand
CTGAGAGGACCGTGACAAGCAGACATCAATTTTTTCCTCCCTCCCACTTGCCAATGCTTATCATGTCCAGCTTCATTCATTTTAATTAAAAGACTATGAATGATTAAAGGGAAATTATAGAGAAGTGCAGGATCCTGTGATGGAATCCACAATGGGGGTAAGCAAAGAAATAGTCACTTCCTTGTTGAAAAGAAAGTTACTAATATGATCAGCAAGGATTACACTTTATTTGCTGCCCTCAGTGTTTTAGATCACAAAGCATATTGCTCCCTGAATGGCAAAGCTGACACTAGGGCTAAAGATAGTGAAAAATTAGTGGAAAAAATTAGTTTGTTGGTGAGTTCCTTTTCTTCTATTCCCTTGGACGTGAAGAAATGAATGCTGAACAGCCAGCAAAACAAAGAAGACATTCCTAGAGTGGAGCAACAAGAATCCTCCTTAAAATAGGATGAAATGGACAGGGGTGAATCTGGAAAAGGCAAATCTTTCTAAAGGCACTGACCAAGGAGAACTGACCAAAGTTGCACCTTTCTGGTTGCTGCCAGCTGCAGAATCCAAGTCCAAGTGAAAGCGATATCTGCTCCAGTGTTAGTTCTCTCTCTGTCTCATCTGTACCAAGAGATGTTACTGTTCACTCTTTCTGGTCTGTACCTTTCTCATAACCTGACCTTGCAAGATTGGCAGAAAGTAACTGTCTCATTTCAGGTAGCTTGTGAGGTAATGTTTTCATCTTCCCAAGAAATCATGTACTACAAATTCATTGCTACTGTATTCATGCTAGTTGAAGAGAGAGGAAAAAGAATGTCAGGAGAAACATAGATACTGAGGCTATATACTGATGTATAGTTTTGGGAACAGCAAATGACAGCGAGTGTTCTGAAAGAGGAAACTTTTTCCCTTTTCCTCCTCCCTCTTGCCAGAGCTATGCTGCTCATGAGCCTTCAAAATCCCTGTGAGCTACAACATCAGACATTATTAGATGGAGAGCAACGTCTCCAACAAATACAAAACCCTGTCCAGTGGCATATGTCAGAGCTTTCTGCTTTATCACAGATATTAATGTATTTTATTCTCTTTTTTGTTGTTGTTGTGTTTTTCTTTAATAATATATTGGATTTTCCATGAGCAATTAGATTTTGACTG
Organism: Cariama cristata; assembly: GCF_000690535.1. Taxonomy (NCBI): domain Eukaryota; kingdom Metazoa; phylum Chordata; class Aves; order Cariamiformes; family Cariamidae; genus Cariama; species Cariama cristata. The sequence continues at coordinate 9,824 of NW_009607019.1, read as the reverse complement.
GTTTTGGCAGAAATGTCCCAACTGGCTCGTTGCAATTTTGCATATCTAAAATATGACACAAGGTGTCACATCCTAGAATTGTCATTCAGAGGCATAATTATAGTTTAGCCTATAATTTCTTGGTTTTGTAGTCTATGCCTATTTTAGTAGTTATAGCAACAATAGTACTTACTGTTTAATATCTTAAAATACACTTTGCTACTCCACCCACTCCACTATTAGTTTTTCACTTACAGACCAGAGCTCATGGGAGAAATTCTGTTTTCTCAAGGCCTCTTCATGATAGGCAGCTAGGGATGTCTGCTTCTCCCCAGAGTTCAGGATGATATTACCTCTTACCACTTACATCATACAACACAAAAACTGGGCTGTGGTGCTCTCTGTTCTTCTTAACCCCGTGTTTTTACAGGAAGGTGGTGCAACCACCTCCTCAGAACTCCTAAACACATATGGAATTACAATTACATCACAACACATTGACAGGTTTTAAGCTGCATATGCACATAAATGACTATCTGGCCTGAGCCTGGGTTGGCTCCGGGCTACTTGCTAAGTAGCTTTCATCATGCAGGAAAGTTATCTGTCAAGGGCAAAAAAAGTAACAGCAATGTGGTTTCAAATATAATAAAAGCTTCTCATATAGCTATACTCTGAAAATGAAGAAATATGTTTCTAAATTTTCTGTGTGTCAGTAATTTCTTTGTACAATTTTGCTGCTAGCAAACATGAGCCCATGTAAGCCAGAAATCAAGTCAAATTCTTCCTAGTTCACGTGCCACTATCGAGTGTTTATCCACCAATAGTTAACAAGTCTAGTGATAAAACCGGTCTAGGTAAATATCCACAAATAAGGCTGGCCGTCTACTTACAACAGGAATAACACAGAACTGTCATCATTGTTAATGTTAATCATTGTTAAAGCAGTTAATATTTGAGGTATACAGAGAAAGTGAGTTTACTAAGCAAGGAGTCAACACCAGAGAATGTGATCCAATGTCATCTTACCGTACTCACACATCAGAGGTCCTGTGTTCAAAAGCAAGCTGTTCTTTGGTGATCCCAAGAGTGGCCCAGGTTCTCCTGTTTTCTTGGGGAAGGAGAGGCTCTGTCTTAGAATTACACGGCTTGGACCCAAAATGAAGCTTGTAGCAGAGAAAGGAAAAAACAAAACCTAACAGATCTAACAGATAGAGTGCTGACCTGTAGGATGTATTCCTCTCCCAAGCTTTTGTATGATTTCCCATCATATTTTTTAAAATCTGTGATCAGCTTAGTCTGCCTCTTAGTCTATTATTTATATAATTTAACCAAAATACTTGAAAACAGTGTCCTTAAGATCATTCCTTTTTTTGAGATGCAAAACATTCATAGATATCACTAGTTTGGTTTTCACCCTTCACGAAGAACGGAGCAATAGCTTCTAGCTAGCATTGGTGCCAGCCCCATCTGCTGTGGCAGCAAAAAGCTGCAGTGCATCGAGAATCCCAGAAACATTTTGTGGGGGAACAAAAGTTGTACCTGTGGCTGTATGTATATGGAATCAGTACAGAGACACAGATAATAAGACTAAATAGGACCTGAAGAGACCATCCTGTCAATTTTCCCACACTGGGCCAGAACCTAGACTTTTCCTGAGATGGTTCTTAAAAACATCCAGTGATGAGGTCATGTGGTGGAGATCTGCAAACTCCCTAGGCAACCTATTTCAGTATTAACTACTTTAATTGTTAGAAAGGCTTTCCTAATATATAACTTTAAGTTTTCCTTTTTGCTGTTTAAACTGATTACTGTCATCCTTAGTTGATATGGAGGACAATTTATTGCCTTCTTTTTCATAGCAAACATTCAGAGATGTAAAGACTGCTGTAATTTCTCCTTCATTTCTCCTCTTTCCCATAGCTAAACAACCCCAAACTGTTTCAGTCTTTCTACATAGCTCACTGTCTAGACCTCGTGAGTTTTTCTTGGCCTCTTTTAATTTTCCTCTGTACTTCCTCCAATTAATCTGCATCACTCTTGCAAACAAGGCCTAGAATGGGATATTATACACCAAGTACAGCCTTACAAGTGCTAATCTGAAACTTTTTTTGCTTTAACTCTACAAATAATGAAAAAAAAAGTTTCAAAAAAGATAATAGATCATCTGAGCCTACACAGCATTGAATAAGTGAACGTTTCTCCTAAAGAGCTTAAAAATAACCAACATGGCACAGTGACATGGGCAAGAAACATCATTAAGAAAGTTAGTAATATCCAAAAATAACAACACAGTGCATTCATTCTTAATAGACATTACATACTCTACTCCTAGCAATAAACCTAAAACAAAGATACTGAGGAAGACACTTTGAGGCTCCACAATTCAGTATTTGAGAAAAAGTATGTTGGGTTACATACTGTAAATACACTCTATATTTATTAAAGCATGCAGACCCTTGGTAAGCTGTACTGAATGTTACCTCACTATCCAAAGTGAACTTCTCACAGAAGCAGCAATGTTTTTGACTGAGTTCCAAGCCATGTCACCTGTCAAAACTGATCCATCTTTTATGGACCAATACGTACCACCTATCAAGTCAAATAATCCATGATCTAATCAAATCAGATACATTGACAATGCAATGAAAGAAATCACCTATCAAATCAGACATTGAATGAGTTTAAAGATACCTCCAAGAGGGACAGATTTTTTTTGCTGTGGCAGGTGTCCTACTCCAAGGTTTAGTATTTCATTTTAATCTTAAAGAAAACCTCACCTACTTTAGTGAAATTTTCTCCAGGTTAGGCTTGAGTTGATAGAAAAAATCCTTTCGTAATCTCTTGTGCAGTGACAAATGCTTTTCACTCCATTTGAAAAACCCTTCCATAACACAAGATGGTGAGGTTTATAATAGAAAGACGTTGTTTTTCCATGAGTAGTTGTAGACAGCACTAAGATCCCTTCACCTTCTCTTCTCCAGGCTGAGCAAACCCAGGTCTCTCAGCCTATTCTCATATACCCCATGCTCCAGCCCCGCAACCATCCAGCAAACCCTCTGCTGATCTTGCTCTGCTCCAGCCGCGCAACCATCCAGCAAACCCTCTGCTGATCTTGCTCTGCTCCAGTATGTCCATGTCTGTCTTGCACTGGGGAGCCCCAAACGGGATGCAGTACTCCAGAGGTGGTCTCACAATTGCAGAATAGAGGGAATGGACCATTTTCTCCAACCTGTTGATACACTCTTCAAATACAGCTCAGGATATGGTTTGCCAGAGCCCTAGGTCTCCTGCACACAGAGGACTCCTTTTAGCTTTGCCTCCCAAAGACAGTCCCAGTTTTCTTTTCCACTCCTTACTTACACACTGTTTCCCCTTGAAGTTTTAAGGAATAAAATCCCATCACTGTAAAGCCAGTTTGATTAGCTTTTGTTGAATTCAGTCTTGGGCAGTTTCTCTTACTGAATTTAACAGAAACTGTTAATAAACTCACAATTTCCATCAAGACAACAAGCCACATATCTCTTCCCTACAGGAAGAGCTGAGACAGAGGGGTAGAGCAGTTGTAAAGTCTTCCCTCATAAACCACAGTAGAGCTACAGTAAATTTCTCCACGCTGAGTGCTTTTGATGCTTTATGCTTGTTTGGTGATACTAATTCATGAACCACAAAAACTCTGTCTTGCTCTTCAGTAAATCAAATCCAATACTGCCTCTTGTCTCAGGAACAGCAGCAGAGAGGTTTTGTGTCATTTCAAACATAAATAATTTATTTAAGAGCATGAGGATATATATGGAGCATTATTTTTTTAAAAAATATTGTCAAATAACCCATTCACAGGAAACATCTACTACCATCTAAAAACTGATTACAAAAAGACACCATAACTCCCACTTTCTTGGGTCTCAGCTGCACAGACATGAACAGGACACTAAGCAACAGCCTAACTGCACTGCTGTAAGTACATATCTAAAGGTAAGGACAAAGCATTTCACATTTCCTTTTCAAACACAGATAGGCCAGGCTGGAACATACTTCAGACCCAGATTTTATCCACCTTGAAGTTTCAAGGTGCTTTGGATTGGAAAATACAGGTGAGCCTGTCCTATTATTACAAACCATTTTACAACACACTTGTTTAGATCTCACATATTTAGGTATGTTCATTTATATCCAAGACTTTGACACTCAGATCCTGTTCATTCACATTGACCATGTAATTTACTTTGAACATAAACATTTTTGCAGACGTTAAAGTGTGTTTTCAGATTATATCTGAAAAAGAAAAGGTATAGATCAACTCTGCTATTTGCTGCAACATTTGCACACCCCTCTCACAGTCTGGCAGATATTTATTGTGAGATTTTAGGGCCTGAGATGCTGACTGGTCAAATATTTAAATTTAACTATTTACTGATATAGAAACTGGAAAATAGGTTTCTGCCCTCCTAGTTGGTGCTATAGCTACTGAACACTGGGTTTACTCTTCTACACTTGGTCTCTTGAGAGCAGTGAATATGCAAGGACCCCATAAGAAGCAGAAGGAATAGTCCAGTCCACAATAAACCTTTCATGATGATTAGGAAACTCTCCAAGGAGATGCATAATATGTGCTTACTCTGGCAGCAGAGGAAGGATGAGTACTTCAGGTGGCTTTCAGGGAAAAAGAGGCATTACTGCTGTTTTATATTGCATTTTATCTGGTAGGCATGGGCTGAAACAATTAAGAGATTGAGCCCTGTCACTGAGATACATGGCCACAGAAATATCTCGCTTATGAGTCCGTACAGCAACTGGACAGACAGGCGTATTCTGTCAAGATGAAGGTGGCTCTTCATCTGTCCAGAATGAGATATTTAGGGAACTTGCCTACAACAAAGGCAGATATTAAAGTATTATGTAGAAACTGAACAGGGTTTTAAGAGTCTAAATATTGGACATAGGATAATGTCAGATAGTTGTATATCCAAGATTGTATCTCCCCATCTTTGTTAGAGTTTCCTAAATATTCAAGTAGATTTTTTTTGTTTAGTTATTCTCCACTCTTCCTCCTGAAAATGATCTATGTAAAAAGAGCTCAACGTAGTGAGATGGAGAAAGCACAAAAGGATGCCTGACCATGGTCAGATGGTAGGAACATGGCCTTGCAGGCCATGATTTCTGTCATCTTACTAAGGACTGCTGCTGTATTTTGTGTTACAGCCCCTCACAGCTGCTGAGTTGGTCACACCTGAAGTCCTCAGAGCAAGACACCAGTCCCTCAAGGCAGGGTATTTCAGGCATTCCTTAAATGGCTGGACCAACTATTACCGCTGAACATACACACTTATTTCAGGGGGAAATTGGGATATTATTGTTCTTAGAGCATTTTGAAGGAACAGATAATTATAAATATTTTTATTTTTGAAAACGACTGGGATATTGGAATTTGGAAAGGTAGGAGGGGCAGTGACTCTTTCAATGGATATTGTATACATGTTATATTCTCATTGTTATATTACTTAACAATACCAGTTTTGAAACATATACCCAAAATCAGCTACACTAGCAAAGACAAATTAAAATAAAATTCAGGGTTTTAGAAATGTGAAAACTGGTCACATTTTGGAGCAAAAGGCTAAGACTAATAAAAGATTTTGTATTTTAAAGGAAATATCAGTATATATATTACTATAAAATAAATTACATAATTATATTTTAGCATTTGGATTCATATAAGTATTAGAGTTATGTATATAATATACATTGTATATTATATAAAATATAACTTTACTATGATATGCTACATATTTGTATTTTATATTACTCACTTTATGTGTGTCTTGGGAAGGTGATAAATGATCTTGTGCATCCACCTTCCAAGAATTCAGGTCCTTTTTTAGGTGCCTCAGACAGACACCTTTAAATCCTTGATTCCTTCTAGAAAATAAAGCATGATAAACAAGTGGACTTGTTTAATGTGCCAGCATAATTATTAAAGTAGAAGTTCTGTTCAGGAAGACCGAAAGCTGAGAGCTTTTTAACAAAAAATATCCTGAAGATACAGACTGGAGAGACTGTCAGATTTAACAACCCAGCTTTCATCACTTGTCAAACACTGTTATAGGGAAGCCCATTTAGAAATGTCATGTGGTAGAGCAGCTGTGTAGATGTGCACTGGAAGTCAGAGCCTGTTTCATTTGCTGTCTTTTCTCAAAGCGTTCATTAAGTGACTACAGTCACAATCTTCTAATATTGTAATTCTGGGTATCAAAAGGCATTTATGCATCCAAATTAATTATTTTTTGCTGTGTCAGATGACAATATATCTTGTACATTTTACAAACTGCAATTTAAAATAGTGTTTACTGCAACTTCATTACTGAATCCTAAGTGGAATTACTACACCTTGAAAAAACAGTGGACATAAGAAAAAGTAGCATGAGTGTATATTTTTGTCAGCCCTAGCATGTCTAAATAATCATTGTGTAGTCAATATGTGATTCTGATTACTTTTCTCATTTTTCTATGAGACTTACAGAGAAACTGTTGCTTTCTGCACTGTCAAAAGCTTACTCTCACAACAGAGTGCACTATTCTCACCCTCATTGTTGCTGGTGTATGCCCTGGGTATTTCCAAGGGTTTGAATAACAGCCTGGCAACGTGTAAACTGAATTGTTCTACTTCCTCCAGGGGTTTAATTCTATTGGAGAGGCTGCTTGGTATACCATAGCAGGCTGTTAGTAAGAGGATTTAAGGCAGCTTTCTCCATCACACATTTTCAGATGGTTACAAATACTCACATCTTTGTCAGGCAGCCTTTTCAGATACCATTTCTAGAGAGTAATGCTGGATACTGCCAATACGCTGAAGGTATTTCTGTGGTTTTCTTGCTGACTTTCTTGTATTTCTGCATACACTGAGTTCAGCAAGCTGCATTTGGGATTGGGAATAGCAGGAATTCCCAATAGCAGGAACTGTCTAATGACTAGGAGAACCTCTTTCTTTAGTGACCAAATTCTGCCGTATTCTTCTTCCTCTAAAAGAAAAAGCAAGTGACAGATGCCTTTAGCTTTTCAAACACCAAAAGTTTGCAAATCAGTATTAAAATTGAGAAGCTGAAGATTTTTTTTCAATATGCCTAAAACCAGAGCCGTGAGAGTTTTGGCAGAGTAACTCCCTCCCTCCCTCCCTTCTTTCTTTCTTTCTTTCTTTCCTTCCTTCCTTCCTTCTTTTCCCAGTAAAGTTGTTTCATTCCCTAATGTTAACACAAACACAGATATACAGTGCACTACCTTCTCTTCATGGCTTGAGGGGGGGTCATTATTTTATTACAGGTGTTCCAAATTAACCTTCTGCCCCGATAAGGCCAGCTGTGGCTTTACACTGCATAAATTCAGCATGGTAATGATTGCTTTCTAAAACCCGGGATGTTTTCTAAAGTAAATCATCATCTTGATTGCATGATAGTGTATTGGGAAACCTTTAAAAGGGCAGGAAATGAGAGGTAATATCAAATGTGTTTCAGAAAAGTTTATAGTTTATCTAAATTTCCTGGCCTTGAGGAGTTTAGCATCTCTAATTCAGTACTGCAATAAAGTTAATTGCCTTGGATATTCTTTTTAATGTGAATGTAATGCTCAGACAAATATAACTGTTAAGGGACCTTGTATTACTGGGTTCACATGTATAACCACAGTGTCTGTGAGTCTTAGGCACGGTCTAGGGCTCCACTGGACCAACCAAGGTTCTCACAGGCTGTGCCTAGGCTCGTGTTTCCCACATCACATTCAGCACTCCTGGTTCTCTACTTGTGCAGGTTGGGAACCCTCCCAATCCCTATGCTCAGGATACTTTTTTCCTGTGGACCCAGAGAGGAAGGGTTTTTTTTGGTGGTACCTGGTTTGTCCCATCTTGGAAGTGGGATTCCACAAAGGCACACCAGAACACGGGCAGCAGCAACGTGCTCCCTCCTCTACCATTACAACACAGCATGAAGAGATTTCCCCACTTCACAAAGCTCAGAGGCTGAGTATCTTGAGAATAGGCTTTAACATTTACTTACTGTTACTCCGTCCACAGAAGATTACTTTTCTCTGGAGAGCTGTCAACAAGCCTTTAATGCAATATTGAAGCTCATTAACAGCCTGTGTAGACAGCCCAAAAGAAAGAGGTCAGCACCGAATATTTGAACGCATGATGTCTGCACCTGAGGAAAAATGCAATAACCAGAAAATATCCACTCTCAGAAACAGTCTGTTTGTTAACAGGAGCCACGCTGATGGCACAAACAAAACATAAATGAATATGTTCTACATTTTACAAGGCAACCCCCAAAGCAGAAATTTTTAGCCAGAAAGCCAAACACTTTGTGAAGTCTGCTAGAGACTACTATTGCTATCGATTACATGCAGTAAAAACTAAACTGGAATGGTAATGGACATGGACAGCACTATAAAACTTCCAGACCAACAAACAGATAAGAGCTTACAAGTAAGAGACTACACAAGCACAAAAACTTAATTTAAGGTAAGAAAGAAGACGAAAAAAAAAAGAAAAATCTAAGAAATTGTCACAAAATACTAAATAAGAAAATATAATACATCAGTCAGCTAAAGTCCCAGATCATGGCTTTGCCCGCAGAGCAAAGTTACCTTATCTGACACCAATTAACTAATTCTTTCAACCTGACAAGATCACAGAACTGGAAAGTGTCTCAAGAGGCCCTCCTCTCTACCCCTGCTCTGCAACACAATCACTTTTGACAGAAGGTTTTCCAGTCTGTTTTTAAACACATCCTGTAATCAAAATGTCAGAACCTTCCCATGAAATCTTACTGCGTCACTAGCCTCACCACAGCAATGGCTTCCTGCAATTTAAGCACATGTTCCTCATCCTGTACAACACCATCATGGAGAATAGACTGTCCTCCTGTACTGGGTTTACATGGCAAGGTTTTGGTAGTAGGAGAGCTGGCCTCTGTGAGGAGACACCAGAAGCTGCCCCACGTCAGATACAGCCAGTTCCAGCTGGCTCCAATGGATCTGCCGCTGCCCAAAAGCTGAGCCCGTCAGTGATACTGGTGGTGCCTCCGTGATAACATATTTAAGAAAGGGTGAAAAAAGCTGTGCAGCAGCTGTGAGAAGGTGTAGTGAGAAAATATGAGAGAAGCAGCCCCGCAGGTCACTGAATAAGGCAGGGAGGAGGTGCTTCAGGTGCCTGCATCCTGTGGAGAAGACCAAGATGAGGCAGGTTGTCGCATTGCAGCCCATGGAGGACCATGGTGGTGCAGAAACCCACACTGCAGCCCATGGAGACCCCACACAGGAAGCAGGGTCATGGCAGGAGCCGCAGCCTGTGGAGAGGAACCAACACAGGAGCAGGTTTTCTGTCAGGACCTGTGGCCCACAAGGGATCCAGGCTGGAGCAGTCTGTTCCTGATGGACTGCACCCTGTGGGAAGGACCCACGCTTGACCAGTTCATGATGGACTGTACCCCTGGGACGGACCCCGCACTGGAGCAGGGGAACAATGTGAGGAGAAAGGAGAAGCAGAGATGAAAGATTATGAAGTGAACACAACCCCAATTCCCCACCGCCCCGCACAACTCAGGGAGGAGGTAGCAGAACCAGACTGAAGTTAAGCCTGGGAAGAACAAGTGGGAGGGAGTGGAGGAAGGTGGTTTTAGTTTTGTCTTTGCTTCTCACTATCTTAATCTGTTTTTAATTGGCAATAAATTAAATTAATCCTCCTCAAGTCAGGACTGTTTTGTCAGTGACAGTAATTGCTAGGAGATCTCCCTGTCTTTATCTCAGCTCACAAGATTTTTCATCTTATTTTGGGCCGAGATCAACCGTATGAGATTCAA
>NW_009607018.1:0-978 GCF_000690535.1 Cariama cristata | reverse complement strand
CAAGCGGGGGGAGCTTTCCCATCCCCGGCTCTTCGACATCACCGTTGGTGCCTACCGCAAGCTCTAGAACGTCGTGGGCACGGGGTGGGGGGGGAGCTGAGACTGTTCACCCCTTGTGGCCTCCCAATAAACCCTGAGCCACCTGCGTGTCTGGCTGCTTCATGGGGCGAATGTGGGGAGACCCCCACCCACCCATTTTGCATGCTCTGTTTTGGCATCGCCGTGGTGGCAGTCCTCATTCTGCGTCGCGTCAGGGCAGCTGTAGAGCTGCCGATGGTGCTGGTAGATGGGTTTTTTCCACCAGACCCCCCAAGACCTAGTGGGGTCATCCCGCACAGATCCACCACCACGCCCTGCTTCTTCCTCCTCCACAGGGTCAGCCGTGGCTGTGATGGGCTTTGGCACACTCTTCATCAAGCCTAGGACTGAGCTGAGCACCTTCGGGTGTATCCTGGCCACCTCCAAGGGCGTCTGTGCCTTCCAGACCCTCTGCCAGCACCGCACACGGCGATCAGTCCAGGGGGAGCCCCCTCATCCCCTTACCCTGGCCTCGTTAGCCTCATTAGCCTCGTTAGCCTCACCTTCCCACTGTCCCCTGCAGCCTCCTGGAGATCTTCAAGGCAGCTCTTCACCCTCAACGACTGCTCCCTCCTCTACCTCTGGAGTGCCCAGGCGGGTCCGGCCACACGCCGGGGTGGGGTCCTAATACCTATTTTCCCATGGGAGAGGGTACCCATCATCCCTCCCCACCCCATGGCATCTTTTCTTCCCGCTCCAGCCTATGCCTACATCAGGGCTTTCCTCGTGCTTTAATCTTCATTAAGTACTTCATCTTCCTTAAGTGAGTGCCGGCGGGAGGGTCAGAATGGATTTGAGGGGAGGGGGAATGGGGTTGAAATCACCAGGGGTCAGAGGTTAGGGGTCAGGGGACAGAGCAGGGGCTATGGTGGGACTGACCCCTCCACTCCCCACAACCCC
>NW_009607017.1:3058-3258 GCF_000690535.1 Cariama cristata | reverse complement strand
CTTTGAATTCAGAACAAAACTCCGGCTGGCTGGAGACTTGGGACAAGCAGGACATGCAGGAGGAACAGCCTGTCCCAGCACCCAGCTGAGCTGGCCTTGCCAAAAGCTGGGGCTCCAGTGCACCCCAGCCCCAGGGACCTGCCAGGACAGTCCCCAGGGACGCACCGATGGCAGGCAGGAGCCGGGGGGGGGGGTGGGGC
>NW_009607017.1:0-2912 GCF_000690535.1 Cariama cristata | reverse complement strand
TTGTCCTCTTCCCCAGCCCCAGCAGGCAGCCCCTGGCCCTGGGGACCCAGAGGTGTCTATGAGCGGGTGCCAGCCCTCACCCCTCTGCCTGCACCACTCCGTCTGGCAGAAGCATCTCAGCACCCAGCTCATGACTGCTACAGGGTGAAGGGACACAGCTTGAGGGTCATAACCAGGTCACTCTTGGGGCAGAACCACCCTGGCAGAGCCCCGGGAAAGGCTGTTCAGCCTGGGAGGAGTGTGCCTTGGCAGCCAAACCCCCGCACAGCACCGCTGGAGCTGCCTGCTGATGATAACCACTACCCCTGCCTCCGTTTCCCCATCTGGGCAAGGGAAAGTTGCCACCAGGGCTCGTAGGGGCTGGCACTGCCCCAGGGGAGGTCTCCTGCCTCCGCAGCCAGCAGCCCCTGTGCCCAAAGGCGGCTCCTCGTTGCTGAGGGCTGAGCATGGTGGTTTCTCCCCTCCTAGCCAATGGCCTTGGACAGCAGATTGCAGCGCGATTGCATCAGGCGCAGTAAAGCGCAGGGTTCAGCTCCTTCCCCCAGCACAAGGTGGAACAGACGGAGGCCAGAAACCCTGTGCCCTCGCAGCGTGGGCACCTCAGGGCTGGCAGTGCCTGCAGGCAGGAGCTTTGCCCTTCCCCTGCTGCCTGGAAACCTGGCAGGCACCAAGCTGACCAGGAGCCAGCCCTGTGGCCTCCACTGAAGCAGCCACCAGCCTCCTGGGTGCTGTAAGCAGAGCATCTTCCCTCCCTTCTGCACTGGGGAGACGCAGGGGGATGCTGGGCCCCCAGTATGAGAGATGTGGGCGTACTGGAGCAGATCTAGCTAGGAGCCGTGATGGTGATGAAGGGACTGGATTTCCTACGAAAGGCTGAGAAAGCTGGAGCTGCTCAGTCTGGAGAAGAGAAGGGGGATGTCGCCCATGTATATAAAGCCCTGACAGGAGGAGAGGAGTCAGCCTCTTCTGATCAGCAAATGCTCCACGAAGGGATGAGAGACAACACGGACAATGCGAGAACATGAAACGCCACCTAATCTTAAGGAAAACCTTCTTTTTCTGAGGGTTGTCAAAACCAGAGCAGGTTGCCCAGGCTGATGTGGGGTCTGCTTCCATGGAGATGCCCAAAACCCACCTGGCCGCAGCCCTGAGCAACCTCCTAGCGCTGGCCCTGCTGAGGCAGGGGCATGGACTGGACATCTCCAAGCTCTGCGACTCAGTGACTCGAAGGGAAGCTGTGCTCCTCCGTGCAACCAACGCAAGGCACTCAACCCCCACCTAACAGCCCACAGCATTCAGCACACGTGCGACTGTTGGGGGACATTCACCCCGGCACAGGGGAGATGGCCAACACCTTGCAGAGAAGCTCTAGGGACAGCAGAGCTGATTTTCTAGAGTGGGCCCAGCGCAACCTTGGGCATGTCCTGGGCACCTGGGTTTAGTCCTCAGCTTTCTTCCCTCTCCGCCAACTTGCAAGGCTGGTGGGGACCATTCTCCGCAGGAGACACAGCTCCAGTCCCAAGCCAACAGCCGGGCAGTGGGGCCTGGACCCCCATCCCGGCCTGTGAAGCTCATCCCCATCCATCACGATCTACCTTTTGGGTTTGGAGCAGGATACTGGGCAGAGGAGCTGAGCTTCAGCAGGTCCTGCTAAGCCTGCACGGCTCCGGGCAGAGAGGAACCATCTCCTATCTAGGTAGCTCGCATCCCCGACGGCAAGAGGGGAAGGCAGGGAGGCAGCAGCAGGCGAAGCAGCCAAAGCAGGAGCCGGGAGCACACGGGATCGTAGCCCAACAAGTGAAACAGGGCTTAGACCAGGGTGGGGCGAGGTTCCTCCAGCCCCAGTCTTGTATGGGACAGTGATCGAGTGATCCACCTGGCCAACCTGACCTGCTCCCTCGAGCTCTCCTGCCATCAAAGGCTCCAGTAGCTTTTCCCAGTCTCCCCACCCTGCTCCTCACTGGAAGTACAAGCAGAGAATTTTCCCGGGAAATACTGAGGGACAGGAGCTAGTCCTGCTGGTCCGGAGGGCTGAAGTCAAGGAGGATGCTCTACCTCAAGCTGTGACCACCTGCCAGAGTGGGAACAGGCATGTTCTTCCAAACCACGCTCTGGGGCAGCTCAGCCCCCTCCCAGCAGGGGATGAGGGTGGTCCCAGGGGAGGGACAACTCTGCCCTTCCCTCGGCATGACGATGGGGACCCATCGCTTTCTCCTCCCCTGCCACAGCCCTTCCCAAGGCTAATCCCGATCCACCTTCTGCTGTTCCCACCCCAGAGCCTGCCAGCTCCAGGGTCAGACCCCCACAAGGGGCTGGAAACCCAGGGGGTCACTCCCGCTCTAAGGGGGTACAACCCAGACCCGGGGGAAGGAGCAGGCTGAGCACTGAACGTGTGACCACGCAAGCAGCTGCGTTCCCCAACGTGTTTAATTCTCACATACGCACGTGGGACAAACCCCCTTGCCACCAGGGAGGCCGGGGCAGAGCACCCACTGGCTTCACCGCAGCTTTGCTGCACCGGGAAGGTAGGGAGCACCCTACGTGGGTGTAGGAAGTCCGGTGAGAGTGGAGAATGGGCGAGTTCAACACAAAGAAAAAACAGGAGAGCCCAGAGTGCTGTTGAGCACGGGGAGCCTGCTGCCACCGTCCCGATGCCGGATTCAGCCACACCAGCTCCAGGCTGGCACCGATGCCGCTGCCCAGCCAGAGTGGGTCAGTAGCCTTCGTCCGCCCAGGTGATCTTGTAGTCCGGATACTTGGCTTTCAGCTTCTCTGTAGTCACGGAGTGGTCCGCTCGCCCGAAGCCCTGGCAGAGGAGAGAGGGTCGTGAAGTAGAGCCGCTGTGGTTACCATCCATGGGAGAGCTCGGCAAACCCCTGGGGAGGCTCACCACAACCAGAGGCTGTGGCAGT
>NW_009607016.1:0-9007 GCF_000690535.1 Cariama cristata | reverse complement strand
CCTTGCCACGCAAACCCAATACAAACACTTTATTTGGAGCAATTTAAAATATCTATTTTGGCCTCATTTGTCAGGATGGATCAGGACAAATAGTACGTTACTATCATAACAAGTTTAGAATATCCTTGAAGGAAAATTGGTGTACAAAAAAAGTAAAATGTTACTCCCCTATCAGAAGAATTTTAATCTCACATCTGAGCACGGATATATTGTATCTCCCATCAGTTTAACATTTCTGTTATCATTTCAAACTATTTTTTTCAGAAAGGTTTTTCACTTGAGGTGCTGGGAGGTAAAATTCGAGATTATCTTTTCAATAACAGTTTGGAAAAAAAATGTATTTCCCTTTTCTTGAGACTAAAAAATAAATAAAAAATCAAGCAGTTATGTGAAGTGCAGACCTGTTGAAGAAGAATAAGTACTCTTGATATTTAAGCACTTTGGATTACATACAGTATTGTCAGACTTCTTTAGTTATAGTATTTCTAATGGGAAATACTGAATTCCTCAGAGTTTCATATGAAACTGGAGCAGTTTTTGAAATGGTATTCTGCACTGCTTGGTCAAAAAATAGCTCTGGACTTTTGTATCACTAAAGTATAACCCATTGTTAAGAAGTCTAATGGACTATCTGAATTGATTGATTGACAGAAACAAGGTAAAAGTTTTTTAAAAGGTTATTTTGGGGAAAAAGCTGCCTGTAAAATGATATCTTCTATATACTTTCATAGAAAGACAAGGATATTATCTTCAGCTAGTATGTAGTGAGTGGAGGAATACCTAGGCAGCCCGTATAGTTAATATCTATAAGTAAAAGAAGATTATTTATAATCTCCTTAAAATTTAAGGATCTAGAACTTTAATATGGCATTATTATATCCATGACAATAATTTGCCATTGTAAAATACTTAATGAAATGTCTTCTGAGTCAACAAGCTCAAAGTCAGGAAATGCTATTCACTTATAACGGCATTAGGTTATTCTATGTTTTTCCAGGCATTTTTGCCCATGCTGTAACTCAAGCTTTTATAGTTCTGTAATTCAAACCATGATGTATCCTAGAGTCCAAGTTTAAATTACCAAAAATATTACAAAATCTTGGAAAATATGGTGAAAACTGTCTCTGGAGGTATCAGTCTGAAGGCAGAATCAGCTACTACTTGCGTTTATCTAAATGGACTTTGAATGAATACATGACCAGTAATTGAAGGAAGCTTACACAGGAAAGCTAAGGAAATATGAGTATCAAAGTAATATATTTATTTTATTCCAGAGAATCTTTTGATTATTTTACTATGGACAAATGTCAATGAAACATTTTTAATCATCTTTTGATATGACATATTTTTGATGAATGAAAACAAAAAACTGAATAAAATTCTGTAATTAACTCTTCCTGCAACAACTTCAATGTTTTGATTTTTTGGGTTTTATTCATTTACTAGCCTTGAAAAATTTTTGGCTTTTCAAAATCCTTCCTTGCAGTACTGTTTTCCTCCATTTTTAAAGACACATAAGAATTTCTCACAGAATTTGTCCTATTACTGGTTCACATAAATTTTTGCTTGTTTAGTTGATTTTAAAATATGAAAAAATTGGACATGGAATTGTATTTACAATACTTCGATAAAAAAATCCGTTAGCAGTTGCAGTTCTTTTTAGTAAATACTTTATTCTCAATACTTGATGTCCTCTAACACCTTTTCTAGTGCTGAACTAAATGTCTTTTCCTGTTACAGAAAGCACTTGAAGACAAATGTAGCTCCATCTGTTGCATAATTATTTTAGGGTGCAACTTTGAATAGCAAAAAAAGCTGGTCAAACTACTTCTCATTTTACAAAAGTGGTAAGAAGATGACTGAAGGATATTACCAAAACTACTTATAACAGTTTAAAACCTGAAAAGTTTTTAATGTTTTTGATGTGGTGAGTAAATGGTTTTGTGCAGGTACCTCAGGCTTGGAGCCCTTTTTTTGGCATGTTTCTTACCTGAAACATATTCTAGGATTCAGTCTGCTCTCATCTAGAAAGGCAAGCATTGCACTGTAAAAGTTATATTGTAGCCTAAAGCCTGACCTACAGAAGAAATTAGATGTTCCAAGAAAACTATTTTCCATAGGTCACTGTATAGACATTCTTTATTGGATTTTGAGGAAAGTTTGCTTTTCTGGGGGGAAAAAAAAATAAAAAGAAAGATAAAGCTATACACTTTTTACAAGATCTCATAATTAGTCAATGTTAGGTTTCCTCTAACAAGTTTTCTAACAGCAGTGGTTAGACCTGTTGCTATGTTGGATCCCAATACTGAATTTCATTTTTGTCTGTATAAATAACACTACAGGCAATGTAATCAATCTGCACAATTATATTGTGTTAAAAATCCAGTTTACAAGCTTGTTATGATTGCTGTAGTTTTAGGGTCTAATTCTACAAATATGAATAATTTCTGACTTTACAGAGATGACACATGACTATTTCCCAAATTTTGTCTTTAGTTAGACAATTACCTGTCTGGCTATGGAAGAAACTGCAAAAGATTTACTTGATTTGAATCATGGTTTGAGTTAGATGATACCGCCCTATTTTACACCAGGTTACAAAATTGGTATATGTGCAATGATTCTTGTATATTCAACTGAGTAACTACAGTGGGTTATTAAACTCACTGAGAATGAGTTCTTGTAGAAAGACTTGTAGGGAAATATAGTAATTTTTTATTATCCATTTATGCAGTTTGATTTGGGACCCTTTGAAGTTAAACATGTTAATTGTAAACTGACACCAGGATGGAAGGGATAATTTGAAGTTATTTAATAAAAATATGTGAATTTTGATTTATTGTTATTTCAACATACAAGCAGGCATCTCATTAACTTCAATCAGAGGACAGAATAAAAACAAGGTGTGTTTGACATTCTGGAAAAAAGCCCAAAGCAGTCCTTACAATGCAGTCATCTGAGATGAAAGCATTAAACTAAGTAGAATTCACTGTTGATAAGTCAAATAACTGGGAATTGGGTTCTGGAATTGTCCTGTATTCTTCATACACTGGAGTTGGTTAACGACATATATGTAGCTTGCTACTCAGGAAATTGGGAAAGAAGCTCTTAGAGGGAAAAAGCTATTCTAATAAACTAAAACCAGAACAAAATCTGTGTGTTCAGATACATTGGGGGCATATACTTGGAGAAAAGAAAATAGTGGCCTTGATACTCAGGTCAGAAAACCCTGAACTTCAAATATATAAACATATATAGAAGAATAAAAATATATACAGAAGAATGAAAATTCCAAGGTGGATCTGTGGTAGCCAACTTGAAATACTTTATGGTATAAAGAATGAATATATGGTTTATGAAGTTCAAATGATACCAACATTTGAAAATATATGATAGTCAAGCTCAGGCTTGAAAGGATTAATACTTTCTCTGGGGAAAAGCTGATATCAAAATTTGCTGTGTGGAGTCAATGGAAGGTAAGACTAGATGGCTGAAATACGGAGGCTTTTGACATCACACACATATTTATTAATTTATTAAATAATTTGCAAAATAGGCAGTAAAGTTTTTCTTCAACATAAAACTGCAAACACCTGATAATTCTACAGCTGGAGCAAGAGGTCTGTTGAGATCAGATTTATATGTTCACGTATGAAAAATAGAGAATATCAAGGTGTTTCTCAGTATTTCCGTGATCTGCTGAGATCATGAACTTTAAGAATCATGTCAAGGGATATAGTCACTCATGCAAGTAATGCAAGGTGCGAATTGATGGAAAACTTGAATATTATCCTTCTTTTAAACAAAGAGATATGGAGTTTCTGAGTTAGAGTTTATTATTTAGAGCACTTCAGTCATGGGAAGATATTAGGCCAATAATTAAGGAAGGTTTAGGTGAATGGACAAAGAATAATGATGCTAAATATCACAAGTTAACAATTAAAGGGCAAAGACTTAAAGGTAAAATACTTCCCATTCCTCTTTTATCTTTGAGTAAACTATTCTGATTTCCATGTCCTAAATCATACATTAGTGACTTGAAACATATATGTTAGTATTAGTGTGCTAATGTCGTTAATATCTTGTACCTCAAAGTAGAAATAGAATTAACGTCATGATGTTACATTATGTATATTTTCAACAGCTGGTTAATTGAAACTTGAGAGGCAATAATGTGAGGTTCCCATACACAGCTTTAAGATGGCTAGGGGCATGGAGCACCAAGTTAAGAGGAGAGGCTGGCAGTGAGGGGAATGGGCTTGCTTAGACCAACAAAGAGGAGGCTAGGGGGGCACCTTGTAGCAGCCTGCAACCACATGAAAGAGGACTTACAAAGATGATGGTGCCAGACTCTTTGTGGTAGTGTCAGAAGATATAGTAGGGAACAACAGCCAAAAACCATGACTTGAGACCATTTGGACCAAACATTGGAAAAAATGCTGGGAGAACAGTGCAGCACAGGAACACGTTTCCCAGGGAGTTGTTGAGTTTTGAAGACTCTGGCAAAGCCACAGCTAGCTTATGATGTTGGTTATCATCCTGTTTTGAGTGGAAGGCTGGACTACACAACCTCTTCCAATCAGTGTTTTTCAGATCCCATAATAGTATTCAAATATGATTTGACTAACACTTTTTGGAAATAAAAGATAATGTTAATATGAAAAGGGTTGGGTCTGATAGATTTCTATTGATATGTTACTGAACTAACAGGGAAACCAAAGTTTGTGGAGTTTCTTAGTTTTCAAAACAGTGAAACCAATAATTCTGCTTTAGCTAAATTCCAGTTGGACTATTTGGAATTTTATTTTGGAAATGTTCTTACCTTTTGCTTTTTTGTAAATGTTTGATTTTAATCTCTGACATAAGGCTAACTTCTTGTCCTCGTGACATTCTTTATTTTCTGGCACAGGCTAACATATAGATTTAGTGTGTGAATGTCTGATAATTTGCTTCAAGTTTTATTAGCATGGATCATTTTTTCTCTGTTATGGAGCAAATCCCACTAGATCTGTGAGGGGGAAAGTCAGATGTCGGTAGCAATCTAGGATTTCCAACTATTATGTTCTGACTTCCTAAATAATTGTGATAATTCAATACGATGTAGTGACTGCATTGGTGGATAATGGAAGAGCAACTGATATCATCTATCTTGACTTCTGTAAGGTTGACACTGTCTCACACAACACCCTTGTCGATAAATTGGAGAGATATGGCTTTGATGGACTATTTGATGGATAAGGAGTTGGCTGGATGGCCACATCCAAAGAATTGTAGTCAATGGCTTAATGTCCAAATGGATGTCAGTGACGAGTCCCTCAGGGGTCTGTATTGGGACCAGTACTGTGTAATATCTCCATCAGCAACATAGACAGCAGGATCATGTGCACCCTCAGCAAGTTTTCAGATGACACTAAGCTGAGTGGTACAGTTGATATGCTAGACGGAAGGGGTGCCATCCTGAAGGACCTTGACAGGCTTGAGAGGTGGGCCCATGTGAACCTCGTGAAATTCAACAAGTCGAAGTGCAAGATCTTGAACCTAGGTTGGGCAATCCCCAATATCTATACAGACTGGGTGAAGAATTGATTGAGAGTAGCCCTGCAGAGAAGGAATGGGCTCCCCAGGGAGGTGTTGGGGTCTCCATCCCTGGAGGTGTTAAAAAAACGTTTAGATGTGGCACTTCAAGACATGGTTTAGTGGGTTTAGCAGGCATGGTGGAATCAGGTATACGGTTGGACTTGATGATCTTTGAGGTCTCTTCCAACCATAATGATTCTATGATTCTATGACTTGGGGATATCGGTAGATGAAAAATTAGACATCAGCTGGCAATGTACACTTGTAGCCCAGAAAGCCAATTGTACCCTGGGCTGCATAAAAAGAACTGTGACCAGCAGGTTGAGGGAGATGATTCTACCCTCTGCTCCACTTTCATGAAACTCCCACTGGAGTACTGTGTCCAGCTCTGGGGTGACCAGTACAAGAAGGACATGGACTTGTTAGAGCAGGTCCGGAGGAAGGCCATGACAATGATCAGAGGGCTGGAACCCCTCTCCCATGAGGACATGCTGAGAGAGTTGGGGTTGTTTAGCCTGGAGAAGGGAAGGCTCCGGGGAGACCTTACTGCGGATTTCAATATTTAAAGGGGGCTTATAAGAAAGATGGGGACAGACTTTTTAATAGGGCCTGTAGCAATAGACAAGCAGTAATGGTTTTAAACCAAAAGAGGGTAGATTTAGATTAGATATTAGGAAGAAATTACTTATTGTGAGGTAGTAAGGCACTGAACCAGGTTACCCAGGAAGGCTGTGGATGCCCCATCCCTGGAAGTGTTCAAGGGCAGGTTGGATGGGGCTTTGAGCAACCTGGTCTAGTGGAAGGTGTCCCTGCATGTGACAGAGAGGTTTGAACTAGATGATCTTTAAGGTCCCTTCCAACCCAAACCACTCTATGAATCTATAATAATAGTGAAGGATGGTAGGGGGATGCAAGAGAGATGAACCATAACAGATTGAATGTCTTTGTGTTTGATCTTTGTTGTCTGGTGAGGTAGAATGTTTCCATAGGAAGAAACTCTTAAGCAGGATTTAGCCAAATTACTTACTCTACTCTGATTTCTTTTGCCCATGGGCAAATCACTCCCTTAAAATCTTTTAAAATCCCAGCCTAAAAATGTAAAACAGGAAAGTATGAAAACAAAGCAGGTTATCCAACTCCCTTGACTTTCATTGAGATGTAAATTGACGTTTACATTGAGATGTAAATGGAAACAGTAGTTGCTCTGTACATCTCTCTACTAAGCTTTTCCCCAGCAAGTGACATTTCTCAGCTGGCAATGTACACTTGTAGCCCAGAAAGCCAATTGTACCCTGGGCTGCATAAAAAGAACTGTGACCAGCAGGTTGAGGGAGATGATTCTACCCTCTGCTCCACTTTCATGAGACTCCCACTGGAGTACTGTGTCCAGCTCTGGGGTGACCAGTACAAGAAGGACATGGACTTGTTAGAGCAGGTCCGGAGGAAGGCCATGACAATGATCAGAGGGCTGGAACCCCTCTCCCATGAGGACATGCTGAGAGAGTTGGGGTTGTTTAGCCTGGAGAAGGGAAGGCTCCGGGGAGACCTTACTGCGGATTTCAATATTTAAAGGGGGCTTATAAGAAAGATGGGGACAGACTTTTTAATAGGGCCTGTAGCAATAGACAAGCAGTAATGGTTTTAAACCAAAAGAGGGTAGATTTAGATTAGATATTAGGAAGAAATTACTTATTGTGAGGTAGTAAGGCACTGAACCAGGTTACCCAGGAAGGCTGTGGATGCCCCATCCCTGGAAGTGTTCAAGGGCAGGTTGGATGGGGCTTTGAGCAACCTGGTCTAGTGGAAGGTGTCCCTGCATGTGACAGAGAGGTTTGAACTAGATGATCTTTAAGGTCCCTTCCAACCCAAACCACTCTATGAATCTATAATAATAGTGAAGGATGGTAGGGGGATGCAAGAGAGATGAACCATAACAGATTGAATGTCTTTGTGTTTGATCTTTGTTGTCTGGTGAGGTAGAATGTTTCCATAGGAAGAAACTCTTAAGCAGGATTTAGCCAAATTACTTACTCTACTCTGATTTCTTTTGCCCATGGGCAAATCACTCCCTTAAAATCTTTTAAAATCCCAGCCTAAAAATGTAAAACAGGAAAGTATGAAAACAAAGCAGGTTATCCAACTCCCTTGACTTTCATTGAGATGTAAATTGACGTTTACATTGAGATGTAAATGGAAACAGTAGTTGCTCTGTACATCTCTCTACTAAGCTTTTCCCCAGCAAGTGACATTTCTTATGTTGTGAAAGCTTATAGTTTTTGGAGTTGCTGATCTTACATCCAGTTTACAGGCACAGAAGCAGTACAAATTAATTTCCCTTCACAGTTGAATAATCTTGCTGAATAATTGTAACAGGGGTGGGGGACAGGCAGCTGGATTAAAGTGCATTCTCAGTGATGGGAAATAAGATTTACCAAAAAGTGAGGCAGAAAATTCTGAAAGGATTCAGAGAAACTGGCAGAATCTGCTAATAGTTCAGCCTTAGTACTATCAGCTTTGGAAGAAAGACACTTAGAGGCTTAAGCTACAGATCAGAATGTAGACAGATCTGGTTGCCCATATAGGTACAAATTGTTAATGCCATCTAGATTAGGTTAAAGCAGGCAAGGAAGTCTCACATTATTTAGTAGGCTTATATTATATGACTAGGCTGTAGGCTACGTGTGTTTGCTTACTGCCCTGGCCAGTGCAAATGAGAAAAACCAAAAATCCTGTAATCTGTTTTATGTTTAAAAGTAGGTCTTCAAATGATGTTGTCATGAAAGTCTGGTTTGTTGAAGATGAGAGTATTAAGAGTTTAACTGAAGCTTTCCTTTTCCCAGGGATACTTCAGCATATATTTTCAAAAAAATGTTTAACTTCATCATTTTCCTTAGTAAGTGCCAATATTAAATATAGAATATATGCATAATTCATCTGCAAAGGATTAATACATAAGTTGAAAAAAAAAAAAACTACCAATGACAGGGTATTTTTTTTACTTTGATCTACAATTGCTTTGTATAGATTCTGTTTTAGCATTAAAGTTTTGACTTTAAAAAAAAAAAGCTTAATTTTATGTTTTTCAAAGAATGCAATCAATTTTTTTTTTTTAAAAAATATAATAGTTAGTATCACCTCCCTCTTATAAAGGGGCTTTTTATCAGTAGATTTCAATATCCTGTTTGTGACAAAGTTAGAACCATTACTTGGCCTGCGTTCTTAGAAGAAAATATGCCATGCTGGATCCAACAGCACGACAGAAGTGAGGCTGCTGCAGTTCCATGTCCCCAGGTCCAACAAATAGGAGGGTGAAGATGTATTCCCAGTAGGCACACGCACTCAGAGCACATGTATTACACCACATATCTATGGCCAACCACACAGATCACAGACACTTAGAGTGCTTGTGAGAGTCGGTCCGAAGTTGGCC
>NW_009607015.1:468-791 GCF_000690535.1 Cariama cristata | reverse complement strand
CCAAGCATTAATTAAACCTGAAAAAGGGGGAAACAAAACAGCAAATCTCCTTCCTTCAGCAAGAAGGATTCAAACAGCTGTAGGAGGCAGGGTGCCCGCTCTGCGCACAGCCCCTGCCCCACAGGGCTGCAGCCCCCCGGGAGCGGTGCCGAGGTCCTGCCGAGCCCCCAGAGGGAAGGCGCTGCTTTGAAGGCGATTTCTCTCCCCTTCCGCAGTGAATTGCCTTTTAGTGCTCGGACTTTGGACCCTGAGCCACAAGACCTGAGGGCTGCTGAAGCGGCGAGGCCGATGCCCACGGTGCGACCGATGCCCTGGGCTCGGCC
>NW_009607015.1:0-426 GCF_000690535.1 Cariama cristata | reverse complement strand
CCCCCGCCAGCACCGATGGCTCCCGGGCTCTGCCCTTGGACACAAGAGAACAGCTCAGCCAGCTCCATCCAAACTCACGGATCTCGTGCACGAAGGACACGCAGTTTTCCCCTTTATTTCCCCAAGTGAGACAAGTTCTTCACTGTCAGAGTTGTTAGGCATTGGAACAGGCTCCCTAGGGAGGTGGTGGAGTCATCGTCCCTGGAGGTGTTCAAAAAACGTTTAGATGTGACAGGGTGGCATCAGGTGTACGGTTGGACTTGATGATCTTTGAGGTCTCTTCCAACCATAACGATTCTATGATTCTATAAGTTGGAGATACCAGGGAAAAATAATTCCACTTACCTACTGCTGGCAGTGCAGGGGGGGCAGGAGGAGACCAGCCCTGGACAAAGCTGCTAAAGCCAGTCCTGGCCCCCACATCCA
>NW_009607014.1:1799-2205 GCF_000690535.1 Cariama cristata | reverse complement strand
ACTGGGGAGGGAGAGGCTGCCCTGTCCCCTGGTTGCCATAACTGTACCCTGGCGTGGGGAAACTGAGGCACAGGCCAGTGCAACATGCAGCATGCAGAGGGGTTGGGACTGGTAGAGGGATGAAGCACCCTGCGCCCAGCCTTGCCCGCTCAGCTGGGGTCAGAATTATCCCCGCCGTTGCAGCCTGCCTTCTTCCCACAGCCCGGCTACCGCAGGGCTCACGACAGACCCTCGGAGCCCGCTGTGGGCCAGGTGATGCCTTACAAGCAGCTTTGGCCACGCAATGGAAAAAAAAAAACCATGGGCGAGCTCAGGGGGAAGGGGGAGATGGAGATTACCTGCCAGGGCACCCACCGCCTGGTCCTCGGGGCGACGACGCACCCAGCTCCATGCTGCAGCTCAGCAC
>NW_009607014.1:0-1513 GCF_000690535.1 Cariama cristata | reverse complement strand
ACAGGCAAAAGTTGCTTTTGGACCCAGGGTTGAAGTTTTTGGCTACCTCCCGCCTCTCTCCACCCCTTCCTTCAAGTTTTCTAGGATTTTTCAGCAAAGCCGTTGAATAGCTCCAACTTCCTCAAAAGTCACATTTTTCTGCTTTAAAAGGCTCCGGTTTGGTTACAAAAAACAAATACGTAAAGACATACGTGTATATATATATAAAAATCCAGAGATTCTGTGTGTATGTCCATGTGTGCGTGGCCAGGCGGTTGGTACAAGTCCTCTGGCCACCAAAAATTTTTATTAAACTTATTTCACAAGAAAAAAACATCCCAGGGGTCCAGCTGTCTGCCCAGGGCCATGGGGTCCCTGGGTGCCCCCAAGGATTCCCACTCCCGTGCCATGCCGCTGCCTGAGTGACGCCATCCCCTCCAGACCACTGCCTCGGCTTGTCCAGCCTCACAACTCCACTTCGCAGGTGGGGAAACTGAGGCACGGAGCCTGCACAGCCTCCCAGCAGCTGCCCAGCCAGGGAGACCCCAGACCCAAGGGAGTGCCTGTGACCTCGCCATGCTCCCTGCCCTGCAAGTCCCTCATCCCGAGCCGTTCCAGCTGTTCCAGCTGTTTTTGCCACCCTCCAGCTGTTGGGTAGCTAAGGAGGCCAGCGCTCCCCTTCCAGCTGGGTTTTCCTTCCAGGTCTCTGCTAAACCCATCACATCCGTGGGCGCCACTCTGCTTTCCTCCTCAGCAGGCTGCTTCTGCAGCAGACAAAAACTATGGATCTTCCTACCTGGAAAAATCCAGGGGGATTTTGGTCATCTGGGGGGGATTTTGGCCTCCCGGAGGGATTTTGACCCACCCAAGAGATGCTCTGCCAGAGGAGCTGGAGGCCAGCAGGAGCAGCATCCCCATCCCAGCTGACAGGGAGATCCGTGCCACCGTAAATGGGGCAGAGACGCTTTGCCAGCCCTGGTGCCCGCTGGGCTGTGTCTCCCCCACACCTCGGCCCGTGGGGAGAGGGAGAGAGCCTGGGGTGCTCCGGGTGGGCTGGGAACATTGGAGAGGGAGAAACCTCCTCTGGGACCCCTCTTTGTGTCCCGCTGGGAGCAGGGAGCCGGGGGCATGTGGGATGCTCTGCTCCACCTGCAAGGCACGGCTACGCCTGGAGCCATGTTCAAGCCATGCGGTGACCAAATCTTAACCCTCGTGCGTGGCACAGCCAGCTTGGCCCCAGCACGGTCCCTTTTCTCCCCAGGCTGGACCACATCTGTCAGCATCAGAGCCAGCGGTGCCTGGAGCCAGTGTCCCCTGGCTCTGGGTGTCAAAGGGGACCCCAGGCCCCCGTCCGTCCTGGGAGCAGGCAGAGGGACACCTCCCTCAGCAAGGGGAAACTGAGGCAGGAGGCCGACCCCAGGCTGCCCCAGTCCCGCTGGGCAGGGAGAGGCCGCACACCCTGCCGGGGCTTCACTCCAGGGACAGCAACAGAGGGGTACCCCGATGAGTCGGGTCCCCCCACGACGCGCTGACC
>NW_009607013.1:0-2131 GCF_000690535.1 Cariama cristata | reverse complement strand
TGTTTTCAGGAACAGAATAAAGGCCCTGAGCTGTTCCTTCTCTGGCTCTGCTGTTTTCTGTCCTTTGGCCGTATTCCCTTTGTGCTGAGCACATCAGCGTTAAACAAGCACCCGTTTCAGAGGCATCTGGGAACGGACTGCGGCCTCCAGGGTGACTGAGGGGGTCCTGCAGGAGCCTGGGGCTGCTGAAAGAGATCACTGTTGTTCCCTGAAAGTGTAATAGGATTTGTAACAGCTGCCTCTTCCCTCGCCCATCTGCACGTCTCTGTGAAAGCGAAGCCGAGCTGTTCGCGTTGCTGCCCCGCAGGAATGAGCCTCCTGAGTGCTCCTGGCTCGGTTCAGCGAGTGCTGGGGTTACGAGGTGCACAAGCCCACTCCCCACGGTCGGAGCCTTGGGCGTGCAAACCAGCGCCCCGTGGTTCCTGTTTGGTTTTCTAGGTAACGCTGGGGTGGTTAACGTCGGGAAGGTGGTTGCGACCCCATCTCCCCCTTCCAGAAAGGTGTCCTGAGTGGGCAGAGCAAGGCCAGCACCCACGGCACCTCCTGCCCGACTCTGGGCTTGCTCCTGGGCAGCTCCCGGTGCTCCGGCAGGTTCGTGGGTAGGCAGCGAAGCTACGGGCAGCGAGTTCTCCCTTTATTTCTCCTTCCAGTGAAGAGCGGGCCCTGTGGCAGGCAAACCGTGCGCTCGTGTCCCGTGAAAGGCCCGAGGCCTCCGGCACCCATCCTTTGCCCGGCAAGGTGGGATCCCTGTCTCTCTCGGACAAGTAAGGAATTGCTAATTAGCTGCCTGGTCGGTAATTACAGCCTCCCAGCTCTGGCTGCAGGCAAAGCAAATATTGATTGTGGGGTGGGTGCATGTGATGGGCTGGGTCGCCATGGAAACGGTGGCAGCTGCCTGGCGGGAGGACAAATCCTGCCCGTGGCTCTGCTGTCCGGTCCCTTCCCACGGTCGAAGCCCCAGTGGGGCCCAGCACGTCTTCTGCAGAGGGGACGGGCTGGGCCAGGATGGCACCCGGCTGGGACGTTCTCCAGACCCGCCGCATCCACGCCGTGCCCCACGCTGAGGGGAGGATGTCAGGAGGGGGGAAACCCCCTGCGTGTGTGCTCCTGCGCCCCAGAGCCGGCTCTTCCCTCTGTGTGGAACTGGGCCGTCCCCTCTGACAGTGGAGGGAACTTTTCTAAAGATGCCTTTAATGGGAAAATGCTGATTTACGGAAACCTGGGTGGTTTTCGGTGGGATACGCTGGTCTCACCAGCTGTCTGGATCAAACAGCTCTTCCACAGCAGCTCCTGCCCGGAGCAAAGGGGACGAAGTTCACTGCAGAATAAATGCCCTCTGAGGGTCCTCAGCATCTCGGGTGCTCAGCATCTCTGCGCCTCAGGGTGCAGAAAGTGAGTTCGCTGCCAGCCCTGCCGCTGCGGGGGGCGAGGGCTGCTGGGCCTGACCCCCTGTTTGCTGAAGCCAGGCTTCCCCTCGCCGAGCATCCCTGCTGCAGTCGGCGTCTTGCAAAGGGGAGCAGCGCCTGTAAATTCTCTTCGTGGTGCGGCGAGGGAGGAGGCGCGGACCCTCGGGACCCCCCTCACGCGGGGCTGCTGCGCCCTGGACACGGAGGCTCTCTCCGGTGAAGTTGTGGCTTTTCCAAAGAAGGTGCCCTGGGGTGGCTGTAAGGCAGCAGCGTCGCTCCAAAGCGCAGGGTTTAGGAAGGCGAATCCCTCCTCTTGGTCCCTAATCCTGACCCCCGACCAGCACCGGTGCCTTCCACCCCAAGCCCATGTCGGTGTTTTGCAGGTCCTGGGGCAATCTGTATTTAGGTCCAGCACTCCAGGAGCAATTAGCAACTGGAGTTTGGTTAATGAGGGGGGCTTTTCCTCCCATCTCCTCCCTCCCTGCAGCTGGAGGGGGGTCCCAAAGCAGGTACCCCTGCCTGGGGGGCAGATAGCACCCAGTGGGGCAGGGACGGGGCGAGCGGTGCCTGCTGGCCGCAGCAGGGCTGGTGTTTGTCGCAGGGCTGGGTGCTTTTCCCGGGTTGCACCCAGGGGGTCACGGGGACGTGCCCAGGGGCTCCTGGCAGAGGGCATCCCATGTGGAAAAGGTCGGGACAGCGTTCACCGGACACCCCCTGTCCCAGCG
>NW_009607012.1:14165-14671 GCF_000690535.1 Cariama cristata | reverse complement strand
TCCTCGCCCCTGCTGCCGGCGCCAAGCTCTCCAGTGCGCGTTGCGTCGGCCGTTTGCCAGCTCTTGCGGGTGCCCCTGCGCGTGGTGGCGAGGCGAGACCTGAGCGGGGGCGTGGCGAGGGGCGAAGGAGCCTCTTGCGGCCTCAGCCCAGGGGGAAAGGATGGTCCCCGTCTTGCAGGGAGTCTGAAACTTCACCCTTTGTGCTCCTGGCCAACC
Source organism: Cariama cristata (assembly GCF_000690535.1). NCBI lineage: Eukaryota > Metazoa > Chordata > Aves > Cariamiformes > Cariamidae > Cariama > Cariama cristata. The sequence continues at coordinate 14,455 of NW_009607012.1, read as the reverse complement.
TCTGGCTTGTGGCAGAAAGGGTGGAAAATACGCGTGCTTTTCTGTAGTAGAGTTTTCTGGAAAAAAGACAAATTCTGTCCTAGGTCTGCAATTATTTTATTACACAGTACTAATGAAAAATACACTTGAACATCTAAAAAAGGCCTATGGTAAAGAGTTACTTAATGGAATAAATCACTTTAGCAATTATCCCCTTGATTTTTTTCTTTAAAACACCAATTGGTTAAAGGCGCTTCAGTTGCGTGTTTAATAACCGCTGTGTGGGTATAGCGAGCGACTCGGCTCCCCGG
>NW_009607012.1:13237-14139 GCF_000690535.1 Cariama cristata | reverse complement strand
TGCCGACAGCAGAGGTCCTGCTCCAAACCAAGGCTGGGTTTGCCGGGAGCCACGTGTGATGCTGCGAGGCTGAGGGTGCACGGAAAATGCCCCCTCTTCTCATCCTCAGAGTAATCCAAGACTTGTGATTGTTACCAGAGCATGCACGGGGGTGACGGGGATTCCCCTTACGCAGGGGCGTTGTGCAGGACAGGCGAGCAAACAGTGTGCTTTAGCATCTTTAGCCAAGATGCCCGGATAAAACGATGGGGATGCCGTGGCTCCGCTGCAGTCCCCCGGAGAAAGGCAAAGCCCAGAGAGCCATGGCTTAAGCGACCAGGTGAGACATGCATCCAACTGGGTTTCCCGAGGCAGCCCCTAGCTGAAGGGTGAGCAGGATTTGCACGGGAAGGCTCCGGAGGTCGTTCAGCTGGTTTCCTAAGAGACAGGGAGTCGTTCTCCCTCTGTCACCACAGTGCCGGCAAGGGACTTGCCGGAGGGGCTTGGCGGGTGCCACCAGCCGCTCGACGTTGAGCGGAGCTGGCGGCGCGGTGCCCTGGTCCGGCCCACCACGGCTCCAGGTGGAGAGGGGATGACGGATGCAGGACATGGTGTCCATCCCGGGGCCCCTCTGCGCGGTTGTGGTCCTTGCTGACAGCTCGTGCCAAAGCCTAAGCCGGCGGAGCCTTTTCCCGCAGCGGTGCAGGCAGCTGATGCGAGGAAAGGAGGGAGAGAAACAATAAATAATAAGCTAAATAAATAGCTGGGCTCTTCAAGGGGGAAATCAGGGCTGTAAATTAGGCAAAGATTATTTTGTGATCCTGGGAACTGAGCATCATAAATATTAACGGGCTAACACAGCGCGGGGCGAGGGAAGAGCTCTGCAGAGGATGCCGATGGGCCGGGCATAGGATTTGTCCTGC
>NW_009607012.1:8540-13187 GCF_000690535.1 Cariama cristata | reverse complement strand
GCCCCCACATCAGAAACCGTCCCTCCGTGGGGTCTCAGCCAGCCCCGGGAACAGCAAAGGGTGAGCGCTTGGTCTCGCCCGTACCCTCTTCTCCTCCTCCCGCGCGGGTCTGAGTCCCAGCGGCCTCCTGGCGTCGGCCCCGCGGGGAGCGGGCCGGGGATTGAGCCGCGGTTTTGTGTTTGCACCAGATACGGAGTGAGGAAGGTGTGATAAGGAGTGGGTAATACATACGTATCGCCTTTCCGCTCTGCTGGCTATTCCCCAGCCTTTCACACTCTCTGCTCCCGGCTCTCCTCTCCTATAAAAGACCTGTTTTCACGTAGGAAAACCAAGCATGTTTCTGCAACTTTCTAAACGTCTCCTGCACGGGCTCGTTTCCCCCTCCCCTCGCTCCTGCTCAGTGCACCCCTGTGCCTCAGCCGGCCGAGCCGCGGGGCAGGTCCAGAGCCGATAGTTGTTCCCGTCATCCCTGCCTACCCCAGGCTGCAGCGGCAAGACCGCCGTGCCACGCTCGTTTGCAGGAGAGCTGATAGGAGCACTGGGATATATCCGCCTCGTCCCTCTTCAGGACCTTACGCTGTGCCCATCGACACCCTCTCCCTGGCGCGGTTACGCCTGGCCCCAGCCCTGCCGCAAGGAGGGGAGTCCCCCCGTGCCACCCGCATCCCCTCCCCGTCCCAGCTCTCCCATCACCGCAAACATCAGCGAGGCAGCACCCAGCCCCGTCTCCCTGCCGATTCCACCCTTCTCTGGCTTATTTGTTAAATATCCTGTAATTATACAGAAATTAAAGGCTCCTACAGATTAAGGGGGTAATTATACTTAATAGGAACAGAATGAATATTCCTGGTTAACCATTCGGGTTTGGGAGACAGATGGCATACAACCCCGTGTTTACCTCCTAACACCGCAGCAACGACAGCGCAGTAATTAACCAGTTGCTATCTGGCTCGTAACCAAAGGCGTTAATTGGTTAACCGTCCCTGTGCGCACGCGAGTGGCTTTGCGGATAATTTATACGGCCTCGTCCTTCAGGCGGGCTGTCTGGATGAGCCGGCGGGTGCCACGCGTGGGCATTGTCCGCCCTGCGCAGATCGGCCCTGTCGTCCCCCAGGGCCACGGCCACCTCGTGCCGGCCGCGGTGAATATTTCTGGTGTTACCCGTTGGGGAAATGCACGCGGCCAGTCGATTGAACAAGGCGGCTGCTGATGGCAGCGTGACAAGCAATATCCATAACTGCTCGTAATCTTCCGCAGACGTTCAATTGCTCCCATCCAGCTCCATTGAAGATGAAGAGGCTCCTATTATCTTGAGATCCTTCTGCCACCAGTATCGCAAACCGATGCTGACACACAGCCTGGGCACGCTTAGAGCGACGCGCTTATTACAATACGTATTTTGTCATCTCTGGCAAGACGGTGAAACCGGGGGTGAGAAATGGTGGTTGCGTGGGCGGGAGGCGATGGGGCTGAAGGCTCTCCTGTCCGAGGCAGGGTCTGAAGAAGCGTCGTCCTTCAACCCTTGGGCCAGGGGCAGGAGTCCTCGGCGCTTCGGCAACCTCTTCTTGGAAGCACCTGGGCAAGATTTATTGCTGCTGTTGGAAGCCCCTTTGAACACAGGCACTATGATGTGTTCAAATAACATTAATAAATACAGCGGCAGCCACAGGGAGAACTTGGTATTTACTGTAAATTCAGCATCTAAACAGAGACATCGTTTTGTCTTCTACAGTTTAACCCCGTTCATAATTTTGCATTTTAAGAGATTTCCCTTGGGGCCCTGGGATGCCGTTTTATTATTTGAGGCTATTCCCAATTATCTGCTGTGCCTCTCCAGAGCTGGCTCCCGGTTAAACCCACGCAGGACTGACTTGTCCGAAACAGCAAGAGCTGCCAGGACACACACCGCATCGGCACCATCGGCACCCCCGACCCCCTCCTCCCCTTCCCTTAAGGAGACCCTTGCGCCGGGGGCTTGGATGGCATCGCGCTTGCGTATGTGGGATTTTCCCTGTGCGCGAGAAGGGGGCAAATAATTGCATCACTTGCAATTACTTAACACCCCCTCTCCGTCTTTGTGAAAAATGAATTTAGCCAGGAATAATCTAATTGCTCTGGGCAGCTGCTGCCATTTAGTCCCCAGCGGGTGCATGACCTGGCGATGCTCCCTAAAGGGTGAGCGTAAGCCTGGGAACGAGTCTCCCTCGGTCTGAATTTGCTGCCATCCTGGGTGCCGCTGCTGGAAAATATGCTTTCTGCAGCCTTGGTGAGATAGGGTGTAAAAGGAGACGTGGTTGCAGGAAAGAAAACGAGTTAAAAGTGGGAGCGAGTGGGTTGTGTCGCTGCTGGGCTGGGAACGGGGTTCCCCCCGCGCTGGGGTGGGGAGCGGGAGCGAGCAGCTGGCTGGGATTCCCCCGGGCGCCTGGGCCAAGGGAGGAGGCTTCTGGTCTGATGTTCTTCTCCAGAATAGTTTTGAAATTAGATGGTTTTGACGAAGGTAGATTTTTTTTTTTCCTTTTCTTTTCAATTCATGAGGATTTTTTGATGTAAAAATAGGAATCTTGTCGTAGCAAAGAATGGGAAATATCAGAATAATGAAGCGTTTCCAAAGGATTAAATGAAAAGCTGGAGCCGATACAGTCCAGCGGAGATTTTTTTAGCTGAAGCTCTCTTGAGTTCGGACCGAAGCTTCGGTGCTGACTGCAGAGGTGCCTTCCCCCGCCACGGCTGGGAATGGGGTTTATCCCATCACGAGCTGGGACCTGCGAGACCCCGTGGGCACGTCTCGGCCGGGGCCGCCACCTCCTCCGCTCCTAGCAGCCGGCTCTTGCACCAGCTCTCCCTCCTGGGAGCGAGTGCTTCTCCCTTCCCGCTCGGTTTTGAACTGCCAGGGCTGAATTTATTGGGGTCTTTGCCACTACCTGATTTCCTGGAAAATTAATTAGCGTCCCCGGAATGGAAAGCGACTACAGGCGGACAAAAGGCACGTCCCAGGGGAGCTATGGCAGCAGCCATCGGTTTTTTTCGTGGGCTGAACACAGATGTCGTTACTTGATTTTGGGTTGCCGGTGCATCCACCCCGTCAGAGGCGGGGATGCTCCAGGAGACCCTCGCTCCCCGGCTTGGCCGCTGCGGGAGTCCTCCATCCTCGCTGGGGCAGAAGTCTGCCCCTCTCTGCCGTTAATACCTCCTTACCAAGCCCCTCGCCCTTCCCTCGGCTCCCGGCTATCGAGTCAAGGGCTTCCTTTTGCCTCTCTGGCTCTCTTTTTCCCCTTCCCTGCGCACATCTGGGGGGACCCCGTGGGTTTTGCTGGGGCAGGCGCCCCAGCCCGGCAGCGCTCGGGCTTGCGTATGGGCGAAGGGAGGTTCAGCCTCGTAATGAATTTAGATTTAATTTGCAAGTGAAAAAGATCGTTTTCTTTTGTAGCTGACGCTGCAGCCCAAACGTCTAAGCTTCTAGGGTTTAAGTCTAATTAACTGCATTTCACAGCTTATTTAAAGAAAAGAATGGAGGCATTAAAATTGTAAAATCTAATTTTTAAGTAAATCTTTCAGCACAAAATTAATGTCGCAGTCTCCCAGCCGCCTTGGCAATATATCTCTTGTCTTCAAATTTCAAAATAAGCTTTTGCAAACATGAAATTATTCATTAGACCGTCTGGTAAAAGGATAAATAAGTGTCTCTTCAGATCCAGGATCTCCTGGTTTTCCGTTTAGCAAAAGATTGGCTTACGCAGCCCGATGCCAAGCGGCCGATGGGATCGATCCCCGAGGCGGGAGGGGAGGGAGTGGATAGCCCTGCAGCCAGGCTGTCCGGCCGGGGTCCGCTGTGCCGTTGGAAGGAGCGAGGAGCGAATCCCCCCAGCATTTTGTCCTCTGAATTTTGCCTGGTCTGTCAAACCTCAGCATCGTGGACCCACAGCCCTGCCTGCGCTGCGGGAGCCCTGGCCATCCCCACCCCAACTCCTAGAGCCGTTAAAGGGGTCTCATTTATGCCCTCATTAAAAAGGAATAGATTTCGTGGAACCAAAAAATATTATTTTAACAGCTCCATTTTTATGTCAGTTTTAAAAACCCCAATGATTCGTCTTTTTCTTGATTAAAGTCACATAATTAATTGCAGGAGCGACACCTTTAATACTAACTACATAAATTACTTTTGTGCGCGATGTCTCCGAACCTGACGGTTTGACCTTGAAGGGGCCCTGACTGCGCGGGCGGACGGATGGAGAAGGGGGTGCTGTGAAACCCCGGGGGGCTAGGCAGAGGAGACGTGAACTTGCTGTCATTCACTTGGGGGTTTCCCCCCGGGGTTTCTGGGCATGGAGCTGGAACCTCTCCCTCCCCGCGTCTGCCTGCCTGGCACACCTGCGGATTGGGGACTTTTCGGGCAAAACCGCCAGAAGCGCTGGCTCAGAGAGCCGGTGCCGGCGCTCCCCGAGGTCCGGGCGCGTTCCCCTTGCCTGGAGGGCACTTCTGCCTGGTTTCCCGACAAAGGAAACGTGACCCCAAACTTTTAGAGGTAGTTCAAGGCTAAAACTGAAATAAGCCGGGGATGTTTGCAGTGGTAGGAAGCGGGTCGTTCGGGCCCAGCAAAGCCCTTTGCGCGAGAGCTGGACCCCTTCGCGTGAGAGATCACAGCGCACA
>NW_009607012.1:7928-8446 GCF_000690535.1 Cariama cristata | reverse complement strand
CACCCCAGCAGAGGCGGATCAAAGCCTTCCCCCCCGCTCTCCGCGCTCCTGGGCAAACGCAGCATCTTCTTGGGTTTGCTTGGGCCCCTCCCCAACTTCTGTTCACGATTGGGGATTTATTTCTTTTACAAAAGCCCGTAATTATTTTGTAAAGATCTCATTTCACGCTTGTGGTGTGTCTTCCCAAGCTGGGTCAGGTGCTAATCCTCGCTGGAGCCCCGGATGCTGGGGGATGGCCGGATTCAATATCAGCGCTGGCTGGTCTTCCCTCCCTGACCCAAAAAGAAAGGCGGGCTGCACCTCGCCGGGTTGCAGGGGTCGGGTCTGCCAACCGCAGCCGCCGGGACGTGCTGGTGCACAAAGGCACGTTACTTACCAGTGGGACACTGAATGTGGGAGAGGAGAAATCAATGGTTAGGGAATGTATAGGGAAAGGATGCTCGTTAGGACACCCCACAAATCCCGGTCTGAAAACGGGATGTGAAGAAGTGAGGTATGGTTTGGCACTGCCGGCGTCA
>NW_009607012.1:6368-7862 GCF_000690535.1 Cariama cristata | reverse complement strand
TTACCGACATCCTGGAAGTGCGTGGCACCGACCAGGGGGTGCTCTGATGGGGATTTGCATAGAGGAAACTTGCATCTCAACCTTTGGAGAAGCCCCTTTGGGGCACCTGACTGTCGCCTGGCGAGGGATGAGTTGTGTTTGTAAGAACAGCGGCGAAACGAGCGTCTCCCCGCTCGGTGCTGACAGCCTCATCTCACCGCCCTGTGCTGTGGGGACAGCCTGGAGCTGCCTCCCGGACACCGGGAGCGTTCCCGGCAAATAATGACCCACACAGGGGCCGACCTGAACCAAAATCCCCAGAAAACGACCAAGTGGGACGTTTCAGTTTTGTTTTAATTTTGCGCAAACGAAGAAGAACGGCTGAAATCTCGTTTCAAGCCAGGGAACCGAAGTAACGCGAGCATGATGCTCGGCCTGCCAAGCTCCCTGCAAGCGGCAGCGGTACCGAAGCCAACGCGTCTCTGCTCACCCTCCCCTCCTGGGCGCTGCGTGCTTTCCGGAGGGGTGGGTGCCGGCAGGCACGGGGACCCGCGGGGCCCCGGAGGGACGTTCCCCTGTGACAACGGGGGAGCTGGGCTGATCCTAGGAAGCAGAAGCTGATTTTTTCCTAAAGCGGAGCAGCCCCGTCTGATGTCTGCCGAGCCGCAGCACTCGCCTCCAGCCGAGCCCGTGCCTCTGAACGGAGCGAAATCCTGCCGGGATGGAGAAGGGAGCAGGAGCAGAGCTTCGGATAACCCCTTGCAGTACTGCCATTTCTTGTTATTTTTTAGAAGTAATTCTGAATCACAATGCGTTTCTGCGGGCTCTACTGTATTCCCGAGAATCACGCTCTGTGCTAAATCAGTCGGTGGCAATCAATGCTTTTCTAATGAATTCTGAATTCCTAATGTCAGGACGTTACATTGCCTGTTTATTTTCTCCCTGCCCTTGTCTTACTCCTCTGCGTTATTCCTATAAGCTGCATAAAATACATTAGATGTATGTATACATTTTTTCCCTTTCTCCCCTCTGCAGACCTCATTGGAAAAGTTAATGGTGTGTTTCTGGAGTAATTAGAATGATTTAAATGGCCTCCTAACAAAGTTCTGCAGAAACAGCCACTTCTCACCCTCTGTGCCTGTCGTATCTTGGCTAGAGGAAGCAGCGGAGGAAAAACACAATAGGAAATGGAGGGGAACAACCCCCCAGCAAGGAGATCTGGGCGTGGGTACCTGGGAATTAATTATTCATGGCCAGCAGTTCGGCAAGAGTTGCTTGTACATCTGGAAATCAATTAAAGCGAGGGGAGGGCCCTGGCGAGGGCGAGCTGCGGTGACCCCTCCGTCCCGTCCTCCGCAGCTCAAGGCAGGACAGGGCACAGGCAGGGGAGGAGGTGGCCTGCTCCCTCTCTCCGGAGCCGGCTGAGGGGTCCGCGGGCAGGAGAAGCCTCGCCAGCACCGGAACATTCAGGAATATTTGCAGGCTGGGGTTTTTGGCTGCAGGCGGAGGCCGGCT
>NW_009607012.1:6094-6337 GCF_000690535.1 Cariama cristata | reverse complement strand
CAGCGGCGTCTGTTGAAGCCTTTGCTGCCTCCAGCTGTTTGCTGCTCCCTGTCTCCCACGGCTGCTGAGTCCCCCGGGAGCGGTCCCAAACCTGCCCCGGCCAAAGTGAGCTCAGGCCGTCCAAACTGGCGCCCACACCGATGCTCTGCAGCCCCCCCTCGCCCCGCTCAACATCTGTATTTTGGCCCCAGGCAATGGGCTCGCCATGGCAACCGCTCCTGCGGTCCAGCATCCCTGATGCCG
>NW_009607012.1:5719-6050 GCF_000690535.1 Cariama cristata | reverse complement strand
GCTGCCGACGGGCAGGGAGGGTGGCCGGCGATGGGGACAGGGAGGGACGTGCTGCCCAGATGGGCTGGAGTCAGAGCTATGTCCGGCCTCGTGTACCAGTGCCAGCTGCGGTGGTGAAGTGCCGACCGGCCGCCTGACCTCGATATCGTCATCTGTCCCAGGTGAAGTGACTTCCCGCCATGGCTTCGTGCAGAGAGCTGTGAACTTCCATGGGTACGTGACGGTTCTGTTAATCTTTCCCAGCTTGGCACTGCTTCAAACGCAGGTGCCCGGAGCATGCCCGGGGCCGTTGGCGCTTGGTTTGGGGCGCTAGCTGGGTCCCCGCAGTGGG
>NW_009607012.1:4324-5633 GCF_000690535.1 Cariama cristata | reverse complement strand
CTTTGGAGTCTCCTCTTGTGTTCCCAGCAGTGCCTTAGAAATTAAGAATCAATCCGATTATTCAAGCCCATAAACAACATCATAAAAATAACATCAATTTGCACAGAAAGGCGCTGCATTAATGTGCTGAAATAATGATGCACTTTTACAACATAAATTTACAATCAATCTTGCTTTTAACACCGTGAAACAACAGTTGGAGGAGGATCAATCCTTCGCCTGAGTTAGATGGCTTGAGTCAGAGATGCTTCGGGGGGTTATTTTTAGAAGCTTTTAACAACAGCTCTGGCAGGGCTTTCGCTAACAGATTCGCCGGGTCTGCGTGCGCCAGGCGGGTCCCGGAGCACCCAGCGCTCGCCTTTCGGGCCAGCCGGGAGGTCGTGGCAAGGGCTGTCTTGGCTCCGCACCCCTTGCTCTCCCTCGGAGCATCGGTGGGGGAGCGGCATGTGCTGTTGGAAGGCAAATAGGTGGGCACAGGTGATTGCGGAAAGCAGCCTGGGCTGCTGGCTGGCAAACTGGCCGGCGGCAGGTTTGCTCCTGGAGACTCCGGTCGCCAACTGTGGGCATCGGGACTGGGCAGGAGCATGTCCGGCTCTCCCGATCCCTCAGACCTGCCCCAACCGTATGTCCCAGGAAAGGGCGATTGCCTAGATAAAGCCAGGTAACTGCAACTTCCCACACCAGCCTTGCCAAGAAACATCCCCTTCGTGCTTCCCGCTTCCCTCTGCCCTGGCAAACTCGCCGCGGGTCCTGGCAGCAGCCGCTGCAGCTTGCTTCCCAGAGCTGCATCCCACCCGTTCAATTTTTCAAAGTGCCTTTCCAATGAGGGCTCAGACCTTGTCGACTCCAGCATCCCCAGGCCCCATCGCTACTGCTTTTTAGCATGCCGTCTTTCTATATTTATTTTTTCTTGTAAATGGGCACCAAAATGAAGTCTATGCTTATGGAGAGATTGATTAGTTAACCAACTCAATTATATCCTTAGCCGAGAGCTATATTAAGTAATGCAGCAAAATTATTGCTCTGTGCAGATCCATTTTGTTAAACAGCTGTTCGCTGGCCCAAGGAGGAGAAGATGGAGGTTAAAAATGCTTTTACGGTTCTGGAGATAGATACGCAAGAGCCATGAGGCAGCTGATCCCGTGGGCACCCCGAGCGCAGCCAGGACCAAGGCAGGCAAGGGGGACGGCGTCAGCCCAGGCTCCTCGGCTGAGCTGGGCTCCCTTCACGAGGGACCCCCAGGCTCCAGAAGGGCCAGAAACCGACCCCGAAGCCGGGCTGTCTCCCTGCACCCTCACTAGCCACAAGC
>NW_009607012.1:3872-4123 GCF_000690535.1 Cariama cristata | reverse complement strand
CTTCCCTCGCCGTGTCCTGCTTCGCTGCTTCCTCGTGCCTGCTCTCGGGAAGGCACAGGCAGGCAGCATCCCAGATGCGCAGAGAAAATGACGATAACCACGCCAAGAGCTGATGTGAGGGGTGATCTCTGCAGCACGCTCCCGGCATGCTGAGCCCTCCGTGATGTGCCCGGTGCTCTGTCCAGGCTGCGGCCACGGTGGGCAGCGGTGGTGGGCGGCGCAGCCGGACTTCCTGGCCCGGCCCCTTTCTG
>NW_009607012.1:3467-3679 GCF_000690535.1 Cariama cristata | reverse complement strand
CTGGCTCTCTACTGCGCACAGGACGCTCGCTGCCGGGGTTTACGGCAGGCTCCAGTCAGCACTTCATAAATACTGAGCTGCGAGATATTTACATACTCTGTGTCCTGGGTTTATAAATAGCAAAGATGGGCAAGGCTCGCCGGCGTCGCGCCTGTGGAGGATGAGTTGCAGCGGCGGCAGAGCTTTGAGCTGTCAGGCGGTCAAGCCCTCCG